>NC_092085.1:3655086-3955344 GCF_043229965.1 Drosophila suzukii
TTGTCAGAAAACGAGTACCAAATAATTCTTACGTCTTTACGTTAAAATTGTTGTATTGCCATTAGTGGATATTTTAAGCAAAAAAAATGCTCCCAAAAAATGGCAGAAACGAATTTTCCTAAATTACAAAAGTGTTTTAGAAAAGTTGAATTTAAAAAGAAAGACTTTTTTATTGGAAAATAAATCAGAGAAATCAGAAAATGAATTTCCTGAAGTTAGTATCCCAAATTTCAATGGTAATAAAGACGGAGTCGAATTAAATGAAGATATTAATATTACTTTAAGTTCTTCTTCGATTTCCATTCCGTTTGACGAAAGTCATATCGAAGCTACATTAAAATGTCTTCGAAAAACTTGTCGGCTTGGCAACACAAGTTTCAATGTTGATGTGGAAATGGTGAGTCTAGACCCAAATCACATTCGCTTACCACAGCCGTGTACAATTTTAATAGCTGAAATGCAAATTCAGAATTTTCTGGAAATAGTGTTGAAATGCAGCACAAAGTTTTCAGAAAAAAAAAGCATGGAGCACGTGATAAGAGAAAACTTTATCTCTGTTAATAATGCGTGTTCAATTAACTTCAAAAGTTTGCGAATGAATAAGGAATCGTTTTGTGCTTATGCATATTGTCAAGATCCCGCTTGCAACTTTTACAAGTTTCAGGGATCTTTTAATGGAAATGTAAAAATGTTTTCGAAAATGTGAACACCGCCTAATATAGTATATACCAAACCTTCGATATTAGTGTAGAAGAAGTCCCTTTTTATAATGTTACCAGACTCTGAAAATGTAAGGTAGTCGAGGCAGAGTCGTACTCAAGAGCAGAACGTGCTCAGAACACTTATAGTTATAATTTCTATATGTAACCTTATATCCAACACAACTATCCTAAAATAAACCTACACCACACGAAAAGCTACCCTTCTCAGTTCAGAAGTGGGATCAGTGTGGTTGGATATGTGTGAAGCGGAGGAGTTGTGCCAAGAACTCTAAGAAAGCAGCAAGAATCGTCGGCGTGGAAAGTTTGCAATGGGATGTGTTCCCAGGTCTATGTGACAGCTTAAATTGCAAATTACGGATGTGTTCCAGTTCTACGTGGCAGGCGGATTCAAGGAAAGCAGATCGGGAATCTTAGTGAACCCGTGGAGTCAAGCACATCAGTTAGATCAGGATTCTTAGTGAGCCTGTGGCCGCAGAAGTCTCAAGAGCAGCAGAAGTCTCAAGAGAAGCCAAAGCACATACACACAAAGCGGTTGTGAGTATTTGTGAATTTTCTAGAAGCCGGAGCACATACATGCATACAAGGAGTTTGTGTGTATTGGTCAAGTGAGAAAGCGGATGCAGAACTTTGTGAGGTACATATAGTTGTCTCGCTCGCAAAGAGGACTGCCAACCTAGTCGCTAAAACAACATTAAAATGCCAAAGATAGCAGATCTTAAAGGCGACGTATTAAGATTCTCGCTGAGATCTAGAAACGTGCCAGTTTCGGGCACCAGAGCCGAATTGGTTAAAAGACTAATAGAGTTTGAACAATCGGAGGACGTAGAACTGCCAGCAGCAGTGGGTATCAACATGCAGCAAGAAGAAACGATGTCAGCACAGTCAGCGGCAATTTCACAATTGCAAAACGAGATGAAGGAACTAAAGGACATGTTAGCTCAACTAGTTACCGTTCAAATGGGAAACGCAGCAGCAGCACATGCAGGAAATCAGCAACAGCACCCAATAATCGATTTGGATATCAACGAGATCAACAACGAGAGCATTCCTGTACAGGCTACTAACAACGTGAGGCAAGCTTCAGTCAAGGAAATTGCTAACACCTTGCCAGAATTTGATCCCAACGACGACAACGCCATTTCAGTCAATCAGTTCATCGATCGTGTCAACAAAGTGGTTGATGCCTACCAGTGGGACGAGAAGTTCCTGTTACTCGCCATTTATACAAAGCTTAAAGGTCCAGCCAAGATGTGGCTTGATTCATCACCCATTCTACACACTACGTGGAAAAACTTCGCCGAAGCTATACAGGATGCGTTCGGAGCAAATCCAGACGAAGCAGAAGTGCATTTCAACATGGCCAATGCAACCAGGCGACCAAAGGAGACGGTAAAGGAGTACTGTTTCAGGATGTCAGCCCTTGGGGTGCGCTACAAGCTCAGCGAGGCAGCGATCATCAGATATGTTCGCGCAGGTCTACAGCATCGTGAATTGCAAAACAGTATTGCAGCAATTCATTTCGCCACAATGAAACAGGTTCGTGATGCAGCCGAATCGTATTTCGTTAATCGATGTCGGCCAAATACGAGCAAGAAAGAGTATTCACCGAAAGCCAGCAACTTCGAGCAGAAACCAGACAGCGATGTTAAACCACCAAGGACAAAGGAATCCGTTATATGCTACAACTGCGGAGAAAAAGGACACTTTGCCAATTCGTGTCCAAAGGAGAAGAAAAAGTCACGCTGTACCAAATGCAACAAGTTCCACGAGCCAAATGGAAGTTGCCAAGCCACCAATGTCATGCGTGTAGGAGCCGGAAATCAGGACAAACTTTTCACAAGGAAAATCTGCGTACACTCGCACGATTACAGCGCCTTCATCGACACGGGTAGTCAAGCCAGTCTCATCCGACAATCGGTTGCCGAGCAAATAAACGCCAAGCGCCACAAGTGCTCTATGAAGATTAGAGGCATTTGCGGAGGTTCATGTATCCTCACAGAAGCGATGACTGTGGATATGGATATCGATGGGAAGACGATTACAGCGAAAGTGTATATAGCAGACAACGATATATTGCAGGAGGACTTTCTGTTGGGACAGGACGTCATCATCTCCGCTCATCTCGAGCTCAACTTTGAGTCAGGCGATTCTAAAATCGAACGAGCAGTCCATCAGCCAACAACCCCTGTAAGCACCAATATCGGGAAGATGCTAGAAAATTTTAAGAACGAAAAAAAATTTAAACAAATGCGCAGCTTACTGGAGAACTTCGCCGATGTTTTCTCGGCAGGATTGGAAGGCATAGGAAAGACAAGCGTGGTCAAAGCAGAAATCACCGTCGAAAGCAATCAGGTAGTAGCACAAGCCCCATACCGAGTATCCGAGCCAAAGAAAGAAATCGTAAGCAGCATGGTCGACGAGCTGCTAAAGCAGGACATCATCACGTTGTCAACATCAGAGTACGCCAGCCCGGTGGTGCTCATCAAGAAGCCGAATGGTAGCGATCGAATGTGCGTCGATTACCGCCGCCTAAACAAGCTGATCAAGAAGGAGAATTTTCCAGTACCGAACATCGAAGAACGTCTGCAGCAGGCGAAAAGGTTTAAGTACTTCTCATCCCTAGACCTCAACAGTGGATACTATCAGATAGAGATAGTCCTAGAGAGCCGAAAGTTTACCATCACCACAGATGGATTATACGAATTCAAGCGACTTCCGTTCGGATTGAAGAACGCACCTGCGGTTTTTAATCGACTCATGGCAGAGTTACAAAAGAGAGTGCAGAAAGGCGACATGATACACTACATGGACGGCATCCTTATTGGCAGTCAAACATTTGATGAGATGTACGAGAAGCTTGAGAGGATCCTAAAAGTTTTAAAGGAGTGCGGATTAACGCTAACAAATGTGAGTTATATAAGCAGTCAATAACATTCCTTGGTCACCAGATACACGCAGAAGGAAGACGAACGCCATCATAATGTTCCCGAAACCAGCCAATGTTACCGATGTGAGAAAGTTTTTGGGTCTCACTGGTTATTTCCGAAAATTCGTTGCTGGATATGCCATAATTTCAGCGCCATTAAGAATCCTATTGCGCAAGGATCAGCCGTTTTCGTGGAAAGCGCCACAAGAAGAAGCCTTCGACGAATTAAAAAAATGTCTAATATCAAATCCAGTTGTCACCAGCTATCGTCTAGACGCAGAGCATAAACTACATACCGATGCCAGCGCCGTTGGTTTAGCCGGAGTTTTGCTACAACGTGAGGAGGACCAGCTGAAACCAATCGCTTATTATAGCCGAGCTACTTCTAAGCCGGAGAAAAATTACCACAGCTACGAACTTGAGGCTCTAGCCGTCGTGGAATCGTTGGATCGATTCAAGTAATACATTTATGGCAAAAAGATAAAGGTTATCACCGACTGCAATGCTCTAAAGACGTCGATGGAGAAACGAGAACTGATACCCCGGATTGCAAGATGGTGGTTACGCATTCAAGAATTCGACATAGATATCGTTCATCGAGCAGGAACACAGATGAACCACGTAGACGCACTCAGTCGAGCTCCGTTCGAAGATGCTCGAGAGATGGATACCGCAAGTCTGAAAATAGCAAAAACGATAATCGACGAACTACAGGACGAGAAAATACAGAAAATTGTCGCAAACATGAAATTGGAAAAGAAATCTGAGAGCGTCGAGTATGTGATGGAGCAAGATCGCTTGTTTCGAAAACATGGCAACAATTTATTATGGGTTGTGCCGAAGCAGTTGAGATTCCACATTTTACATGAATGTCACGATAAGGCCGGACATATGAGCACGGATAAGACTATGGCAAGAATTCTAAACTTATTTTGGTTTCCCCGAATGCGAAACTATGTCAAAAGCTACATCAAATCCTGTGTGGGCTGTGCGTTTTATAAAACACCAGGTGGACGTCCGGAAGGTCATACCACTACGATGACATTAAGCCGATTCCCTTTTCCACGATACACATGGACCACCTGGGGCCATTTCCGAAGAGTTCCAAGAGAAACAAGCATATTTTGGTAATAGTCGATGCATTCACCAAGTTCACCATTGTACGAGCGGTGAAAAGTACAGCCACTAAACACGTCCTGGATGTCCTGCAAGATGTAACCAGCTACCTGGGAATGCCAATTCGAATTGTAACAGATCGTGGTACAGCATTTACATCAAAATATTTTGATAAGTACTGCAAATCAAACAATGTTAAGCACATTTTAAATGCTGTAAGAACACCCAGAGCCAATGGTCACGCAGAGCGCACAAATCGCATCATTTTGTCAATGTTGTTGCCTTCCAATGACATCGATAAGCGTTGGGATGACAATATCCGATCAATCCAGTGGAGCATTAATACCATGGTAAATAGTACTACTAAATGCTCTCCCTTTCAGCTCCTGTACGGGTATGAACCTCGAGATATCCTGAAGAATGCGATAACCAACATCATTCAAAGCCAAGACAATTGGATCAACTTAGAGCAGATGCTGCGACAACTGTCAACGATCACCGAGCTGCCGCCAAGAAACGGTACGATGCCAAGCATGCGAAGCCAACTGTTTACAGCCTTGGAGACCTTGTGCTGGTCAAGAATGAGCCATTCAGCACGGGCACATCACGCAAATTGGAGCCGCGCTATAAAGGACCTTTTATAATCAACAAGGTCCTGCCGAACGACAGATATCTTGTAGAAGATATCCCTCACGCACAACGAAAGCAGAGACACTACAAGTCGGTGTATTCGTCCGACAAGATGGAGCGCTGGTGTGAGCTGCCACCGGAGGAGCCCGATGAAGATGACGACTTTGAAGATGATCCACCCCATGAATCCTGCGAGGACGCAGAGATTTGTCAGGAGAGGCCGACTGTGAACAGCGCCTAATATAGTATATACCAAACCTTCGATATTAGTGTAGAATAAGTCCCTTTTTATAATGTTACCAGACTCTGAAAATGTAAGGTAAGACAGAGTCGTACTCAAGAGCAGAACGTGCGCAAAACACTTATAGTTATAATTTCTATATGTAACCTTATATCCAACACAACTATCCTAAAATAAACCTACACCACACGAAAAGCTACCCTTCTCAGTTCAGAAGTGGGATCAGTGTGGTTGGATATGTGTGAAGCGGAGGAGTTGTGCCAAGAACTCTAAGAAAGCAGCAAGAATCGTCGGCGTGGAAAGTTTGCAATGGGATGTGTTCCCAGGTCTATGTGACAGCTTAAATTGCAAATTACGGATGTGTTCCAGTTCTACGTGGCAGGCGGATTCAAGGAAAGCAGATCGGGAATCTTAGTGAACCCGTGGAGTCAAGCACATCAGTTAGATCAGGATTCTTAGTGAGTCTGTGGCCGAGGAAGTCTCAAGAGCAGCAGAAGTCTCAAGAGAATCCAAAGCACATACACACAAAGCGGTTCTGAGTATTTGTGAATTTTCTAGAAGCCGGAGCACATACATGCATACAAGGAGTTTGTGTGTATTGGTCAAGTGAGAAAGCGGATGCAGAACTTTGTGAGGTACATATAGTTGTCTCGCTCGCAAAGAGGACTGCCAACCTAGTCGCTAAAACAACATTAAAATGCCAAAGTTAGCAGATCTTAAAGGCGACGTATTAAGATTCTCGCTGAGATCTAGAAACGTGCCAGTTTCGGGCACCAGAGCCGAATTGGTTAAAAGACTAATAGACTTTGAACAATCGGAGGACGTAGAACTGCCAGCAGCAGTGGGTATCAACATGCAGCAAGAAGAAACGATGTCAGCACAGTCAGCGGCAATTTCACAATTGCAAAACGAGATGAAGGAACTAAAGGACATGTTAGCTCAACTAGTTACCGTTCAAATGGGAAACGCAGCAGCAGCACATGCAGGAAATCAGCAACAGCACCCAATAATCGATTTGGATATCAACGAGATCAACAACGAGAGCATTCCTGTACAGGCTACTAACAACGTGAGGCAAGCTTCAGTCAAGGAAATTGCTAACACCTTGCCAGAATTTGATCCCAACGACGACAACGCCATTTCAGTCAATCAGTTCATCGATCGTGTCAACAAAGTGGTTGATGCCTACCAGTGGGACGAGAAGTTCCTGTTACTCGCCATTTATACAAAGCTTAAAGGTCCAGCCAAGATGTGGCTTGATTCATCACCCATTCTACACACTACTTGGAAAAACTTCGCCGAAGCTATACAGGATGCGTTCGGAGCAAATCCAGACGAAGCAGAAGTGCATTTCAACATGGCCAATGCAACCAGGCGACCAAAGGAGACGGTAAAGGAGTACTGTTTCAGGATGTCAGCCTTTGGGGTGCGCTACAAGCTCAGCGAGGCAGCGATCATCAGATATGTTCGCGCAGGTCTACAGCATCGTGAATTGCAAAACAGTATTGCAGCAATTCATTTCGCCACAATGAAACAGGTTCGTGATGCAGCCGAATCGTATTTCGTTAATCGATGTCGGCCAAATACGAGCAAGAAAGAGTATTCACCGAAAGCCAGCAACTTCGAGCAGAAACCAGACAGCGATGTTAAACCACCAAGGACAAAGGAATCCGTTATATGCTACAACTGCGGAGAAAAAGGACACTTTGCCAATTCGTGTCCAAAGGAGAAGAAAAAGTCACGCTGTACCAAATGCAACAAGTTCCACGAGCCAAATGGAAGTTGCCAAGCCACCAATGTCATGCGTGTAGGAGCCGCAAATCAGGACAAACTTTACACAAGGAAAATCTGCGTACACTCGCACGATTACAGCGCCTTCATCGACACGGGTAGTCAAGCCAGTCTCATCCGACAATCGGTTGCCGAGCAAATAAACGCCAAGCGCCACAAGTGCTCTATGAAGATTAGAGGCATTTGCGGAGGTTCATGTATCCTCACAGAAGCGATGACTGTGGATATGGATATCGATGGGAAGACGATTACAGCGAAAGTGTATATAGCAGACAACGATATATTGCAGGAGGACTTTCTGTTGGGACAGGACGTCATCATCTCCGCTCATCTCGAGCTCAACTTTGAGTCAGGCGATTCTAAAATCGAACGAGCAGTCCATCAGCCAACAACCCCTGTAAGCACCAATATCGGGAAGCTGCTAGAAAATTTTAAGAACGAAAAAAAATTTAAACAAATGCGCAGCTTACTGGAGAACTTCGCCGATATTTTCTCGGCAGGATTGGAAGGCATAGGAAAGACAAGCGTGGTCAAAGCAGACATCACCGTCGAAAGCAATCAGGTAGTAGCACAAGCCCCATACCGAGTATCCGAGCCAAAGAAAGAAATCGTAAGCAGCATGGTCGACGAGCTGCTAAAGCAGGACATCATCACGTTGTCAACATCAGAGTACGCCAGCCCGGTGGTGCTCATCAAGAAGCCGAATGGTAGCGATCGAATGTGCGTCGATTACCGCCGCCTAAACAAGCTGATCAAGAAGGAGAATTTTCCAGTACCGAACATCGAAGAACGTCTGCAGCAGGCGAAAAGGTTTAAGTACTTCTCATCCCTAGACCTCAACAGTGGATACTATCAGATAGAGATAGTCCTAGAGAGCCGAAAGTTTACCATCACCACAGATGGATTATACGAATTCAAGCGACTTCCGTTCGGATTGAAGAACGCACCTGCGGTTTTTAATCGACTCATGGCAGAGTTACAAAAGAGAGTGCAGAAAGGCGACATGATACACTACATGGACGGCATCCTTATTGGCAGTCAAACATTTGATGAGATGTACGAGAAGCTTGAGAGGATCCTAAAAGTTTTAAAGGAGTGCGGATTAACGCTAAACCTGGACAAATGTGAGTTATATAAGCAGTCAATAACATTCCTTGGTCACCAGATACACGCAGAAGGAAGACGAACGGCATCAGAATGTTCCCGAAACCAGCCAATGTTACCGATGTGAGAAAGTTTTTGGGTCTCACTGGTTATTTCCGAAAATTCGTTGCTGGATATGCCATAATTTCAGCGCCATTAAGAATCCTATTGCGCAAGGATCAGCCGTTTTCGTGGAAAGCGCCACAAGAAGAAGCCTTCGACGAATTAAAAAAATGTCTAATATCAAATCCAGTTGTCACCAGCTATCGTCTAGACGCAGAGCATAAACTACATACCGATGCCAGCGCCGTTGGTTTAGCCGGAGTTTTGCTACAACGTGAGGAGGACCAGCTGAAACCAATCGCTTATTATAGCCGAGCTACTTCTAAGCCGGAGAAAAATTACCACAGCTACGAACTTGAGGCTCTAGCCGTCGTGGAATCGTTGGATCGATTCAAGTAATACATTTATGGCAAAAAGATAAAGGTTATCACCGACTGCAATGCTCTAAAGACGTCGATGGAGAAACGAGAACTGATACCCCGGATTGCAAGATGGTGGTTACGCATTCAAGAATTCGACATAGATCGAGCAGGAACACAGATGAACCACGTAGACGCACTCAGTCGAGCTCCGTTCGAAGATGCTCGAGAGATGGATACCGCAAGTCTGAAAATAGCAAAAACGATAATCGACGAACTACAGGACGAGAAAATACAGAAAATTGTCGCAAACATGAAATTGGAAAAGAAATCTGAGAGCGTCGAGTATGTGATGGAGCAAGATCGCTTGTTTCGAAAACATGGCAACAATTTATTATGGGTTGTGCCGAAGCAGTTGAGATTCCACATTTTACATGAATGTCACGATAAGGCCGGACATATGAGCACGGATAAGACTATGGCAAGAATTCTAAACTTATTTTGGTTTCCCCGAATGCGAAACTATGTCAAAAGCTACATCAAATCCTGTGTGGGCTGTGCGTTTTATAAAACACCAGGTGGACGTCCGGAAGGTCATACCACTACGATGACATTAAGCCGATTCCCTTTTCCACGATACACATGGACCACCTGGGGCCATTTCCGAAGAGTTCCAAGAGAAACAAGCATATTTTGGTAATAGTCGATGCATTCACCAAGTTCACCATTGTACGAGCGGTGAAAAGTACAGCCACTAAACACGTCCTGGATGTCCTGCAAGATGTAACCAGCTACCTGGGAATGCCAATTCGAATTGTAACAGATCGTGGTACAGCATTTACATCAAAATATTTCGATAAGTACTGCAAATCAAACAATGTTAAGCACATTTTAAATGCTGTAAGAACACCCAGAGCCAATGGTCACGCAGAGCGCACAAATCGCATCATTTTGTCAATGTTGTTGCCTTCCAATGACATCGATAAGCGTTGGGATGACAATATCCGATCAATCCAGTGAAGCATTAATACCATGGTAAATAGTACTACTAAATGCTCTCCCTTTCAGCTCCTGTACGGGTATGAACCTCGAGATATCCTGAAGAACGCGATAACCAACATCATTCAAAGCCAAGACAATTGGATCAACTTAGAGCAGATGCTGCGACAACTGTCAACGATCACCGAGCTGCCGCCAAGCATGCGAAGCCAACTGTTTACAGCCTTGGAGACCTTGTGCTGGTCGAGAATGAGCCATTCAGCACGGGCACATCACGCAAATTGGAGCCGCGCTATAAAGGACCTTTTATAATCAACAAGGTCCTGCCGAACGACAGATATCTTGTAGAAGATATCCCTCACGCACAACGAAAGCAGAGACACTACAAGTCGGTGTATTCGTCCGACAAGATAAAGCGCTGGTGTGAGCTGCCACCGGAGGAGCCCGATGAAGATGACGACTTTGAAGATGATCCACCCCATGAATCCTGCGAGGACGCAGAGATTTGTCAGGAGAGGCCGACTGTGAACAGCGCCTAATATAGTATATACCAAACCTTCGATATTAGTGTAGAATAAGTCCCTTTTTATAATGTTACCAGACTCTGAAAATGTAAGGTAGTCGAGACAGAGTCGTACTCAAGAGCAGAACGTGCGCAAAACACTTATAGTTATAATTTCTTTATGTAACCTTATATCCAACACAACTATCCTAAAATAAACCTACACCACTCGAAAAGCTACCCTTCTCAAATAGAATCGGATATAGGCATTCCATAAACTTAAAAAAATCTGCTCAGTGCAGGGCCGTAAATAGATTCCTTTCCAAAAAAGAAATTAAAGGCAGCACTGCATTTGAATTTAGAAATAAATTGATAAATTTGGCCAACACAAACAGGGCGCTAAATGGTAATGATCAAATGATCAATAAACATTTGTCCTATTACCGGAATTTTATATCAGAGGAAAACGCAAAAGAGGATTTTGATAAAGATCCCTTTAAAGATACCTTTGATATGAAATGTAAGAATTTTTCACACTTCATTCAGTTTCTATCGACGAAACTCGAAGTGTATGTACAGAGAACACATAAGTCTTTTGGTGAATAACATCAAGAAGGATACATTGCATTTAGATGCAACGGGATGTGTTGTGCAACGAATGAAATATGTGGAGAAAAGAATTCTCCTGTACTCATTGGTTGCACATGTTCCAGAATATAATATGGTATATCCTGTGGCGCATGCCATTTTGTCTAATCACTTTACATATGATATTGTTCGCTTTTTAAGCGAGCTAAAAGTTGTAAAGTGTATAAGTTAAAGCTGCCAATATGCAAACGAATAATAACCGACGTCAGTATGGCTATTATTCAAGCCATTTTGAATGAATTTAACGATCTAGATAGTGACATATTTCCTAGTGTATGCGTTCAATTTTGCACAAGTCACTATGCCAAAATAATGTGTGCTGATATCGACAGAACCGTTGGATTGGCTAGTATTGAGTTAAGAGATTTTGTTAGAAATGCTCTTGGTCTCAAGACCGTTAAGCAGGTGGGCTTAAAATCACGGTATGGGCATGTTTCTCGTACAGTGGTGTGGGCCCCATCCGTTTGATCGATGCGATCATGGACCAACATGTTTACGTAAATATACTGAGAACCCTCACTCGTTGTAATTATTTATTTATTTATTTATATAAAGCTAGCTGAAATTTAAAACTATAGGCTTACTAAATTAAGAACATTTCAATTTTAAACTTAATTTTGGTTTTTTTATGGAATGTGATGATTTTCATGACGTGGTCGGGGGTTGGGTTTGAGATAATGTTGATGGGGTTAAGCGAATGGAAGGATTCTTATCTGGGTTGGGATAAGGAAGGACAGTGTATAATGATATGTTGGATATTGGGGAGTGGTGGCAGAATGGGCATGTGTTGGGAAGTGTTCTAGTTCTACCTAGTCGTAGCTGGTGTTCTAATTATATTTTATTATTTATATATATATACTTCTGAGCAGATGTATTATTTTAGAGTAGATACTTTAAAAGTGTGTATATAGTTTTTCCGTTCATATAAGTTAGTCGATTACTAGATGTGTTACAAATTGCTAAACTAGTGAGGATTTTTCCGTATTTGCGCGTGGGTGAGCTTAAGTTAAAGACACAATGGTTAGGTTAGGTTAGGTTAGAGCGGCTGCCAAATCATTGACACACTTAGTCCTTAAAAGGTCCATTGTGGTACCGCGTGGATCTGTATCCCCTTTCTTAAAAATCTGCTGCCATTATTGCAGCTGGCTTAGCATAATTCCCATCCGGTTGCTTTAATGAATTTTATTATTCGTTTTAGGCTTATGTTCGCCAGTTCGGATAGACTGTTCATGAAGGGATTCCCTAAGTGGTACAGTCTAGATCTGCAAAGGGCCGGGCAGGAACAGAACAGGTGTTCCACCGTTTCCTCTTCCTCCTCGTCCCTGCAGCTTCTGCAGAAATCGTTTCGGGGCGCGCCCAATCTGCTTGCGTGTGTGCCAACCAACCAGTGGCCTGTTAACACTCGTATTACCATTCCGCACTCGGTACGGTTTAGTCTTAATAGTTCCGAAGTTCTCTTCGCGTCGATGATTGGCCATGTCTGGCGAGAGATGCGACAGTGCTTAACATGTGTCCATGTTAGGCTCGCAAGTTTCTTGTATTGATTTCTAATGTTAAGCTTGCAGGTGGCCATCGGCATACCGATGTTCTCCTTGTCCGGAAGGAGAGGTACGGTAGTGCCATGCCTGGCCAGCTCATCTGCAATACAGTTGCCTGTAATGTTCCGGTGACCCGGGACCCAAATCAGGTAAATTTTTAACTGCAGAGCCATCTCGTGCAGAGATTTGCGGCAGTTTCATATGGTGTGGGAGTTTGTATTGGTCGAGATAATCGACCTGATAGCCGCTTGACTATCACTATAGATGTTAATCAGTTTATTCTGACAGTTTGCATCGTTCAGAAGCATCAAAGCTTCAATTATGGCAAATACTTCCGCCTGGAAGACGCTACAGTGATCCGGAAGTCTGAAGGATTTCCTGATATTAAGTTGTTCGGAGTATATACCTCCTCCGACTTGATTATTTAATTTTGAGCCGTCAGTGTAGAAATTGACTGCCTCTGTAGGGCCCGGCTGGCCTTGTTCCCAGTCTTCTCTGGTTGGGAGCAATGGTTATTTAACGTAAGATTACGATAAGTATGTAAGCTTAATCTACCGAGTGTTGTATGTAAATGGCTCAGCATTTATAACGATATATAAATAATCGCCAGTTCGATGTCACCTGGGTAAAGTTCACCCTAGCCCGTTGCTGCTACCACCGCTCCACCTACAGATCCTTAACCCGGATGTCGGCACTCTGCTGCCAATGGTCGAACACGCAGTGAGGGAAGGCATTTCCAATAGATCTTACAGGCCTTGGTCACATCGTTGTCATGCTGTATCCTTCAGACAGATCTCCAAATGCGGCTCACCGGTACCGGCAAAAATGTGCTCTCCGGACTTCTCGATGATGCACTGCATCATTGGACTTGGTCAGGCGCTTCAGACCCTACGCCAGCTTGGGCAGATCGGTAGGGTTCTTGGGCTCCACAGGGGATAGGAGGAGCTTCTTGACCTGAAATCGAATGAGAAGATAGTACGAAATTAGTAATTTCAAATATTGTATTCTTCACTGTTTAATCTGTAAAAATTTTAAATATTCTATAAGTGTATGAAGATATGTAAATCACAAATTACATTGACAATTATTTTCTTTCCCTGCCGATTCGAGTAAGGGTCGCGCCCCTGTAACTGCTGTAGTTCCATGACTATACCGTCGCATTGCAAACTCACATCCTTGATCTGCTCTGAGGGACAGCTTGGAAAACAAGAGGCGCTTTAGTCTCCTCTTCACGGCCGACGGACTGGTGTACTTTTTGTGGCCAAGGCAAGATGTTTAACTGGTGAATTCGACGCTCTTATTCGACGTCGTTGACAAGGTCTTACAATCGTCTATCTCAGATGAAACCTGCTAAGGACTGTGTGCCCGCTTGGGCGTGCTGATGGGCCCGGTATTCGCGGGAGAAGCATTGATGAGGGCTCTGGAATAGTGTATCGCTGAAGATAGATGTCTCCGAAATAGTGAGGTTGTTACCGTACAGAGATAGCTCTAAGAACTTGAGGCGCTTCAGTGATAAACCCTTCCATGCGTGGTGTCCATTGAGGAACTTGCCTTTTCATTTGCTGGGCGTTCCGGACTCTGCAGTTGCTCCCCATCGACCACGCCCGCGGTATAGAAGGTTTGCTTAATCTCGAGCCCAGGCGGCAGGTTGAACACTAGATTTTCGCCACCACCGCTGACATCTACTGTCGATGCCTCGTTGGCAAAGTCCAGCTGGCGCTGCTCCTGCTTCACCTGCAGCTGCAGCACGTTCTTTATATCCTCCTGCCCCGCTCCATCGTCCTCCAGCTTTGTCCAACAAAGGTTCTGATGGTGCTGTTGCTGCTGCTGCAGGGTGCTTTGTATCACAGATGAATAGGCCACAGTAAGGGGCGCCTGCCTCCGACCGCCTTTGTACCGGGGACGCCGTCTTGTGGACGATCACCTGGGCCTGCGGTGTGCTGACCACGTCCACGGCATGTAAATTCGTGATGGGCGATCCATCTGCGGAGCTCATCGCCGGGCTCGCATATTGCGCCGGATAGGATCCCGCCGGAACTGGCACTGCCAGCGGCACCGGACTGCCATCCTGCTGCTCAACTATTGTCGCTCGGAACGGCTGGCCATCCTTGCGCGTCACATTGACCTTCCGGCCATCGATCATGTAAACGGTGTCCGGCTCTGTTTCCGCCTCGGCGATCTCCTGTTGCAGTTGCTGCTGGAGCTGCTGCTGTTGTTGCTGCGCTGCCTGCTGTTGTTGTTGCAGTTGGATCAGTTAAATCGAGTCGTTGTAGGCTTTTAATTGCTTTTCCTGCTTAATCTGCACTTTGTCGGCCACCAGGTTGAGCTGTTGCTGCTGCGCCTGCTGCTGTTGCTGTTGGGCCTGTTGTTCCTCCAGAGCTGCCGGCGCTGGCGGGCACGATGCGGTTGTAGGCGTAGGACCAGGGACTGGAGTTGGGATCCATGGTTGGCTTGGACTCTTCTACTGCTGTTGGCTGGTAATTTTTAGACGTTATAGAATCGGAACTGTCGGTCTGCTCGGGCCCAGCATTATCTTCACATCGGACTGCACAACGCTCCAAATAGCACGAGCGGTTTTTATGTTGAATTTCGGACGCAGCGTTACGTTTTTTTAGATTCGGTGCATAACTTGTTTGTGGATGAAACAATCTCCAAAATGCCCGCTCTGCAGCCCACCGGCCAAGGTGATTTGCAACTTTCTAGGTAAGTTTTCGCATTTCCTCACTCCTTTCTATTTAATCCTTTCTTTCTCCAGACGACCTCTCTCGCCTCTCGTCTCTCTCTCTCTCGCCCTTCAATCGTCCTCCGCCGGCTGAGCCTGGCTTCACGCTGGCAACACTCGAGAGCTGGTGTGGAGAGGACTTCGCATTTGCTTCGCTGCAGGTGAGTATTTTGGTGTCGTTTGGCTGCTTCCTGTATTAACCCAGTATGAATTTCAGGATGCTGGAGCTGCCATGTATGCCCCTTATTTCTGGCCCCTGTTTCAGCCGCGTTTCCCGTTTATGCCGGTTTTCAAACTCCGTTTTGTTCATTTTATTCAAATTTTATTTCGGCCGCTCCTCGAACACTCTCGTGCCCGCCAGCCCCAACCTCTCTCCAGACGCGCACGCTGCGCCTGCCGCCCATGATGCGAGCCTCCTGTACCACCGGTGCCTCCGCGATCCCTTCGGGCCAACCGGCTCCGCGATCTCTCGCCATCGCTGGCCCTCCGGCGCCGACACCGTCCGCGACAACTTCGGCCGGGCCACCACCTCGGACACTTCGGGCGCCGAGTGCTGCCGCTTGAGCGGAGGACGGCCGTTTTCCACGGGCTCAGGCCACATCCAGGGTCCTCGCTCCAGAGGCTCCGCGGTTACTGCGCTCCCGGTAGGCGTTGGCGTCGATGGCCCTGTCCTTGGCGTCGTTGGTCCGGTGCTCGGCGTCGGTGGTGCCCACTGCTCCGGTCTGCCACGGGTCCTGGGGTCCAGCGGGCTCACCCGGGGACCACATTCTTCCCAGATCCGGGGTTCTTCCGTCGCTGCCGTCTCCTCCGCGGGTCCCTCCGGGCAGGTCCAGACAACCGTCTGCTGCTGCGGTGGCTGCTGCTGCGGTGGTGGCTGCTGCTGCTGTGGCTGCTGCTGCTGCGGTGGCTGCTGCTGCGGTGGCTGCTGCTGCGGTGGTGGCTGCTGCTGCGGTGGCGTCCACTGTGGTGACCCCTCGTACCGCGGTGTGGGCGGGATTTCGGGCAGCCACCGCGGAGGCGAGGGCGCCCAATCGTCTTCCACTTCTTGCGGCGCTGTCGGAGCTGATCACCGGATCGGGGACGCCCCGCCCGGAGATCCGCCGCGAGGTTCGGGTAGGCCGGGCTGCCGACCATCCTTGCCCCGGGCTAGGTCCTCCGGACGGCTGGTGGGCAGCCATCATCCTGCGCGCTTCGCTCCTCGTCACACGTGTGCTCATTATGCTCGTTGATTTTGATTGTGCAGCTGGAGCCTGGGCTCCCTTTAACGACACCTCGGTTCCGAGCCTTCCTCTTTGCTCAATCCCGCTATTTCCATCGGCCTCTCCTTCTTACTACCCAGATCTACGGTACAGCTCTCTGCTCTGTGCCGTCTTCCCCCTTCCTTCGGCAGACTTTTGATGCGTGTTTTTTCTTTTCCTCCGATCAGTCCCAATCGAGACCTTAGACGCTCTGGTTCGCTCCCTTTGTGTTCTTCCTTAGAATTTGTTCGTAGTATCCTTTGGGAATCCTTGCAGGTATCCTTGGACTCTTTCCGTAGTACCCTTTGGGAATCCTTGGACGTATCCTTTGACTCCTTTCGTAGTATCCTTTGGGCATCCTTGGGGGTATCCTTGGACTCCTTTCGTAGTACCCTTGGGCATCCTTGGAGGTATCCTTGGGATCCTTTCGTAGTGTCCTTTGGTCATCCTTGGAGGTATCCTTGGACTCCCTTCGTAGTATCCTTTGGCCATCCTTGGAGGTATCCTTGGGATCCTTTTGTAGTATCCTTTGGTCATCCTTGGAGGTATCCTTGGACTCCTTTCGTAGTATCCTTCGGGCATCCTTGGAGGTATCCTTGGACTCCTTTCGTAGTATCCTTTGGGCATCCTTGTAGGTATCCTTGGGATCCTTTCGTAGTATCCTTTGGGCATCCTTGGGGGTATCCTTGGACTTTCAATGTTGTTTTGCGTCTGTTGTGGTTGCTTGCTGTGGCCGCTCTCTTGTGTTTTCCGTTTGTTGCTGTTTCAGCTCGCTTACGTGGATGGTCCGCTCTTTCTTTGTGTTTATGTGTCGTATTTTGCAGATTACTGGTGACGCAAAACCTATGACTTGGTAAGGTCCCTCGTATCTAGAGGCCAATTTTGCTGCGAACCCCTCGGCCACTTTTGATAAGTGGTGTTCCTTGGCCCACACCAAACACTTGAAAGTTTTGCTGGTAAACTTGACTCCGTTGTCCGTTATGACTATTTTGGGGACCCCATACCTCGCGATTATACGTTCTTTAAAAGCTTTCTTTAGGGACTCGGCCGTCGCGCTTCGCAGCGGCACCAACTCAGTCCACTTGGAGAACCGGTCTATCAATACCAGCAGCATTTGGTTACCGTGCTTCGAACGCGGCAGGGGTCCGCAAAGTCCGCACATACCGTAGCCCATGGTTCCTCTGGCACCTACGTAAGCGTTTTCCCTGCCATTTGCATCTGATTCGGCTTGAATCTCATGCATGTCTCTCATCCTCGCACGTGGGCTCGGGCGTCCCTGTGCATTCCTGGCCAGTAGTACCGGGCTGCCAGACGTGCTATTGTCTTTCGGCTTCCTACATGGCCAGCCGCCGGTGAGTCGTGGTTCTCCTTCAGCACCGTTTCCCGTAGAGCTTTCGGGACGCACATCTTCCATGTTGCAACATCTTCGCTGCCCGCTCTATGAGGTATATTCCTGTACAGGGTGTTACCCTCCATCACGTAGTCCGGATACTTTTGCGGCTGTGTCCTTATCTTTTCGCGCATTTCCAGAATCCAGCTGCATGCTGCAGAAGCTTCCGCCGCCGACGTCTCCTTGATCCCTCGAAACGTTTCCGGCAGTGGCTGCCTTGACAAAGCGTCTGCCACCACGTTGAGTTGCCCTTTCCTGTACGCTATTTCGAAGTCGTACTGCTGCAACTCCAGGGCACATCTGGCGATCCTCCCTGAAGGGCTCTTTATGCTGTTGAGCCACTTCAGCGCCATGTGGTCGGTTACTACTTTAAAGTGGTAACCTTCCAGATACGGTTTGAGCTTTCGGATTGCCCAGACGATTGCCAAGCCTTCGAGGAGCGAGATTGCTACGTCGAGACGTTCGGGATTGGGATACCAGGAATCTCCGAATTGAGACGCAGGTAGCTGAGATCCAGAGGGCTTCACGCGGCTAGGTCAAGGCGGTCGATTAACCCTGTCCACAAAGTCCTGGCGTTACGCCTGGAAAGAGTATACCAAGCCAGAAGGGAGAGCGGTCGATCGGTACGGTCTCGAGTGGAATTATCCAGGGGAGCCCTACGGATTCGACTTGCGAGGTCCCGGAGCGGCGTGCCCGAACCCCGAGTATAACAAGCCAGAAGGGAGAGCGGTCGATCGGTACGGTCTCGAGTGGAATTATCCAGGAGAGCCCTACGGATTCGACTTGCGAGGTCCCGGAGCGGCGTGCCCGAACCCCGAGTACCAATAGCCACGCGGAAACGTCCCGGACAAAAGGCAAAAGGGTGAGGCTAGGGTGGAACGTTCGTTTACACTAGGCGTGGAAGCGAAGTAAGGCGCGAGGCAGCTTCCTGGCGTTCCGCCTTGACTGTCCGCGCGGGCTGAGCAGAAACCCCAGTGGGACCATCCGGGACAGAGCAAGGGTTAGGCGGCGGTGTGTCGAAAGGAGCGATCCTGGAGAGCGCAGCTTCTGTTCACCCTAGTCTCAGAATGGTGACGCTTCCCTAAGCCCGTACGGCCGATACCCCTCGCGAGTCCGAGTCGGTACCAGCAGTCACCAAGTCACGCGTGAAAAGCGATCAGCGAGCGAGCGACTTCAGGGAGCTGCGAGGCTCTTCAGGGAGCGGCGAGGATCTTCAGGGAGCTGCGAGTATCTTCGGGGAGCTACAGGACAGGAGCACCGAGTCATCAAGGCGAGAGGTCGTCGAGTCAATCAGGACCGTCGGAAGCACCGAAGGTCACAAGCAACGAGTCCAGGCCAACCAAGCGACTAAGACACTTGTAATAATATACCCGCAATAAACCCAATACGAACCCGTGAATTCTGTGCTTCCTCAATGAGCTACTGGGCGGTCACGTTAATATAAATTTGGTGGGACCAACACACAATATACTCGTTACATCTGGCGCCCAACGTGATTGTCCCAACAGTGAGAACAGCACAATAAAAATATGAAAGAAGTGGATTTACCGCCTCAAGAAGGAAGACTTCGCCCATGTCGCACAGAGGCTCAACGTCGCCCTGGAGGGCAGGCTAGACGACATGAGGAAGGCGCTATCGGAATGCTACTCCGAAACAGAGAACGATCCACAACTCGTCGACACCTGGGACGAGCTGGAGGCGACATACTACGACAGAGCCGGCCCAAGCATTACGTTAACAACCGCCGAAGGGGACAACCTGGTGGCAAGCCTGAGCATTGACAACATGCAAAAAGAGGCCCACAGGAGAGAATCAAGCCAAGAAAAGAAAGCAGCAGCGCTGACCCCGAGGCCAAGCCAGGCGGACTATGCAAAGGTCGCTAAGAAGGTCCGCGAATGGTCGTTCAGGTTCGACGGGGCGGAAAAACCATTCGAGTTCCTGGAGCAGGTAGAATGGTCCGCCAACACGTACGGTTTGGAGCTTGATATGATCCCTCGAGCGATGCCGGAGTTGCTAAAAGGAAGGGCTTTGAAATGGTTCATCGCCTACAATAAGCAGTGGAGAACTTGGGTAGAATTCATTGAAAGTTTCCACACATACTTCCTGCCAAGAGATTTCTTCACCAGGCTGGCGGTCCAGGTCCGGCAAAGGAAGCAAGGCTTGAGCGAGTCGTTCAAGGACTACATGATCGACATGCAGACGATGGTGAGGCCACTTAGCTATTCTACTAAAGAGACGTTAAGGGTCATTAAAGAGAACTGCACCCCAAGCCTACGGATGTTCTTAAGAGCATACAAAGTGTCGGACCTGGACACTCTAATGATCCTAGCCGATGAGTACGAAGAACTTGAAAAGGAACGGGAAGTCTTCGCACAGGAGAACAAGTTCTCAAAGACAAAGTCGGCGTCACCAACACAGGTGACATGCAGGAGATGCGAGGTGGTAGATATCCAGGACACACGAGGAAACGACCAATGGTCACCACCACACCAAGCCAGACGACAGCAGGCAACAGACGCACCACGCGGAGGCCATTGTGCACCACCCCCACAGCAACAGAGACAGCCAAACAATACCTTGTGCAGGCCGCCAAGCAACACACAGAGGCCACAAGATGCCACCCATATCACAGACCCGCAGGAGGCCTGTCGGAAATGCGGTGGGAACGGACACTGGGCTAGAGGATGTCGAAACCAGCGGCTGCTGTTTTGCTGGATAGGAGCGTCGATTGCTGCCAACGATCGGGAAATGGCCAGCGATCTCCGCCGCAGAGAGGCGAGCGGGGATCGCACAATGCCACTCCAAACTAACGGGCAAGCTAATCGAGGAGGAGCAGCAGTTGTCCGCAGCTGTGATGACTGGTGGGAACAGCTACAAAGCCACAATCGACACCGGAGCAACGGCAAGCTTCGTCAGCGAAGAATTGGCGGACAATATTGCTGCTCTAGGAAGGATTACAAGGACGAGACGGCAAGTTAGGTTGGCAGATGGAAGGTGCGGCGGAATTGATGCGCAGCTCGAGGTGGAGGTCAAATTCGGGACCACAAACAAGTGACCATGAGCCTGTTGGTTTTACCCTGAGTAGTGGATCCATTAGTGCCCGAGGATCCAAGGATGTTGGGATGGAACTTCCTGAAACAAGTCGGAAGCGAGATAAGGTGTGCTGGACACGAGATAATAATACCAACCAGGAACCGACACAATGGATGGCTCGAGGAGAAGCTATCAGTAGCAGTCGTTCAACAAGTAGACGAGTTGGACGATACTACAGCATTCCTTGAAACAGAGCTGGCAGACTTCAGCACAATGTCGGGAACATCGAATCTGGCAGAACACCAGATCAAAATGAAGGACGACAAGCCAATCATGCAGAGATACTACCCAAAGAACCCAAAAACTCAAGGGGAAATCAACGCAAAGGTGGACGAGCTTCTCCAAATGGGGTTCATAGAGCATTCAAAGAGCCCATACAGCTCCCCCATCGTGATGGTGAAAAAGAAGACAGGCAAGTGGAGACTGTGTGTCGACTTCAGGCAGATCAACGCGAAGTCAGTTAAGGATGCCTACCCAATGCCTCGCATAAACTACATCCTGGACCAACTAAGGGAAGCGCGGTACATCAGCAGTTTGGACCTGAAGGATGGATACTGGCAAATCCCACTGGAAGAGAGTAGCAGGCAGTATACGGCGTTCACGGTACCAGGCAAAGGTCTGTTTCAGTGGAGGGTAGTGCCGTTCGACTTCACTCGGCGTCGGCAACGTTTCAGCGAGTTTTGGACCAAGTAATTGGCCCCGAGATGTCACCTCACGCATTCGCTTACCAGGATGACATAATAGTGATCGGTCGCACGCTGGAAGAACACAAAAGAAACCTGAGAGAAGTGTTCCGGCGTCTAAAAGAGGCAAACCTGAGGCTGAATATTAAAAATGCCAATTCTTTAAAAAGGAACTACTGTACCTGGGACATCGAGTGACAAGCGAGGGAATAGGAACAGATCCAGAAAAAGTAGCCGCCATAGCCGAACTGGAACCGCCATCGACCGTCAAAGAACTTCGGCAATACCTAGGAGTAGCGTCGTGGTACCGCCGATTTGTACCAGATTTTTCCAGAATCGTCAAACCCCTGAACGACCTGCTGCGCAAAGGCAGTAAGTGGGAGTGGACACCAGAGCACCAGATGGCGTTTGAGGAGGCTAAGCCCGGAGCTTGCCCGGACTTCAGAACTTTCATCCTGCAAACGGACGCCAGCGACTACGGCATCGGAGCGATACTGACGCAGGACACCGAAAAGGGCGAAAGAGTAATCTCCTACTCAAGCCGAACACTGAACGGCGCGGAAAAGAACTACTCGACAACGGAGAAGGAGTGTTTGGCGATCGTCTGGGCGATCCGGAAGCTCAGGCCATATCTGGAAGGTTACCACTTTAAGGTAGTAATCGACCACATGGCCCTGGTGGCTCAACAGCATAGAAAGCCCTTCAGGAAGGATCGCCAGATGGGCCCTGGAGCTACAACAGTACGACTTTGAGATAGCGTACAGAAAGGGTCAGCTAAACGTGGTGGCCGACGCATTATCAAGACAACCACTACCGGAAACACTATGAGTTTTAAAAGAGGCATCGGCAACTACAGCTTCAGGAGGATGCAGCTGGATCCAGGACATGGGCGAAAAGATAAAGACCCAGCCGCAAAGGTACCCGGACTATGTTATTGATGGTGAGACACTATACAGAAACATACCTCACCGAGCAGGCAGTGAAGACGTCGCGTCATGGAAGATGTGCGTCCCAAAGTCGCTACGAGAAGCAGTGTTGAGGGAGAACCACGACGCACCGTCTGCGGGACACGTAGGAAGCCGAAGGACAATTGCACGGTTGGCAGCCCGATACTACTGGCCAGGCATGCACGAAAATGCGAGATTTGCATGCGGTTTAAGCCCAATCAGATGCAGGCGGCCGGGAAGAAGTTGAGCCAAGTGCCGGAGGAACCATGGGAACGGTATGTGCAGACTTCGTTGGACCCCTACCAAGATCTAAGCACGGGAACCAAAATCCTGCTGGTCATGATAGACAGGTTTTCGAAATGGACGGAACTGGTGCCCCTAAGCAGTGCGACAGCAGAGTCGCTCAAGAAGGCGTTTAGGGAGCGCATAGTCGCAAGGTACGGGGTCCCGAAGGTGGTCATAACGGACAACGGAGTGCAGTTTACAAGCCGTATCTTCAAGAGTTTTCTGGCTGAGATGGGTATCAGGCAACAGTTCACCGCACCATACACACCACAAGAAAATCCGACCGAGCGAGCGAACAGAACGGTCAAGACCATGATTGCGCAGTTCGCAGGGCAGGCCCAGAGAAACTGGGACGAGAAGTGGCCGGAGATTATGCTAGCTGTGAACACGAGCACATCGGAATCCACCGGCGTTTCTTACCCAGGGAAGGGTAGACGCAGCAGCCTATAGGATAAGGAAACCCTAGGCACTGGACGAGCTACGGAGACCCCTGAGGAAAATTCCAACAAACTAAGAGAGGTATTCGAGATCGTGCGGCGAAATATGGAAAAGGCGTCCCAGGACCAAGCCATACACTACAATCTGAGAAGGAGGCAATGGTCACCAGCGGTGGGCGACATAGTGTGGGCCAAGGAACATCACCTGTCCAAAGCGGCCGAAGGATTCGCTGCAAAACTAGCCCCGAGGTACGATGGCCCTTACCAGGTCGTAGATTTCGTCTCTCCAGTGATCTGCAAAATTTGCCACACACAGTCGAAAAAAGAAAAGACAGTTCACGTTGGCGAGCTCAAGCAACAACTAAACGAGCAGACAGCAGAAACGTCAGATGTCTAACAACGGGTACGAGGCGACAGGATTAGGCGTCAGGCCGAAGCGAGAGTCATCCATACGCCACACGGAAAGGACAATCAGGATAGCACAAGGACATGGATAAGGGTTTCTCGTTAATCCAGACTGCGAGGCCAAAGGATTATGCGTCAGGCCGAAGCGAGAGTCATCCACACGCCACGCAGAAAGGTCAAGGACGTGGATAGGGATGGAAGGTGATCCCGACCGCAAGGCAACAGGATTCAGCGTCGGGCAGTTGCCAGAGTCATCCGCGATAACGCCAGGTGGAAGGGACACTTACAAAACGGCACAAGGATACGGGTAACGTAGAAGAGAGTATGCGCGGAAGGAGACAAGCAACACAAGACGCGCAGTCCAGACATACACCGCAGCATCCGGAGATTCTATACGGAATGCGCCGGACGAGCTCGTCTAGTTGTTACCCGAGGAAAAGGGGAGGACGGTGCAGAATCAGATCTACACCGTAGCCAGCTGGTCACAAAAAAAAAAAACAGAAACACGCACCACACCAACAGTTGACTAAAAACAAGAAAAAGAACGGGGCATGCATGGGCCGCACCAGCAACCTGAAATTTAAAGGGGGCTTAATGCAGGAAAGAGAAACGGACATCATAAATACTTACCTGCTGTCCTGGTTGCGAAGCGAATGCGAAGTCCTCTCCGCACCCGCTCTCAAAAGCTGCCAATGTGGAGTCAGATGCTGCCAACAGAGGACGAGTGAAGGGCGACAGAGGACGAAAGGATGAGATAAAAAGGAGTGAAGGAAATGCAAAAGAAACTTACATACCTATGAAAGTTGTAAAATCACCACGAGCCAGGGAAGGGGGCGCCTCGATAGGCGATCGATTGGCACTGGACGAAACATGGAAAGGAGTGAGACGCAGCAACGAGCACCGAGCTGGGATCGATAGCCCATGAGTATCGATGTCCCAGTGGAGAAACGGAAAACATCGGCGCGGGAGATTTAAAGTTGCTACGAGAGGGATGATCAGCGCTGTAGAAGCTCAAGGGAGTTAAGAGCGTCGAGGGAGCATCGAGGGAGCTACGAGGGAGCGCCGCGGGAATCACAATGACTCGAAGGCTAGGGCATGCAAGGAAACGCCGGAGAGTAGAAACAAGTTCTAAATGTTTCCCGAAGTAAGGGGGGAATGTGAGGAGTTGAATAACTCCCCACAAATAGAAGCAGCAGCAGATGGCCGGCCGCTTACCAGTTACGCGGCGAATTCGCGTAGTAACGGCGCGGCGAGGAGAGTTTGGAGACTTGGATGGAGAGCGAGAGAGTTTGGAGACCAAGGATGGAGATCGAGAGAGTTTGGAGACCAAGGATGGAGATCGAGAGAGTTTGGAGACCAAGGACGGAGAGCGAGAGAGTTTGGAGACCAAGCATGTTGAACGAGAGAGAATGGAGACTTCGCGGGCAAGGCAAGAGTGCCGTGTGCAAAACAGGATAACGGAACTCCACCGGACTTTGGACTCTCCCGTGAACTTTGGACCGGGAGAGGAAGTGCCACATCTCGGCAGTGGAGCGGCACACAGGCGTGCCACAAGCAGCACGGCAATCAGCGGAGTGGCAGCAGTGGGCGGAGCATCTATTGGAAGCGGTACGTGAAGGACAAGTGGGTCAACCAGGAGGCACGGACTTTGGACCCACAGTGGAGAGATCCTTTTTTTTTTTTTTCATTTTATTCAAATTTTATTTCGGCCGCTCCTCGAACACTCTCGTGCCTGCCAGCCCCAACCGGACGCGGAACGCGCGCCCCTCTCTCCATACGCGCACGCTGCGCCTGCCGCCCAGGATGCGAGCCTCCTGTACCACCGGTGCCTCCGCGATCCCTTCGGACCACTCATGCTCCGCGATCTCTCGCCATCGCTGGCCCTCCGGCGCCGACACCGTCCGCGACAATTTCGGCCGCTTGAGCGGAGGACGGCCGTTTTCCACGGGCTCAGGCCAGGGTCCTCACTCCAGAGGCTCCGCGGTTACTGTCGCGCTCCCGGTAGGCATTGGCGTCGATGGCCCTGTCCTTGGCGTTGTTGGTCCGGTGCTCGGTGTCGGTGGTGCCCACTCCGGTCTGCCACGGGTCCTGGGATCCAGCGGGCTCACCCGGGGACCACTTTCTTCCCAGATTCGGGGCTCCTCCGTCGCTGCCGTCTCCTCTACGGGTCCCACCGGCTAGGTCCAGACAACCGTCTGCTGTCGCCACCTAACTCATTCGGCCACGAACGTCCGGGTGCCGGTATGTCCGTCCGGATGTGTTGCTGCTGCGGTGGTGGCTGCTGCTGTGGTGGTGGCTGCTGCTGTGGTGGCTGCTGCTGCGGTGGTGGCTGCTGCTGTGGTGGCTGCTGCTGCGATGGTGGTTGCTCGCGTTCGAGCTGCTGCTGCTGCGGTGGCTGCTGCTGCGGTGGCTGCTGCTGCGGTGGTGGCTGCTCGCGTTCGAGCTGCTGCCGCTGTGGTGGCTGCTTCTGCGGTGGTGGCTGCTGCTGTGGTGGTGGCTGCTCGAACCTCGGCGTGGGCGGTCGTGCTGGCGTCCACTGTGGTGACCCCTCGTACCGCGGTGTGGGCGGTATTTAGGGCAGCCACCGCGGAGGTGAGGACGCCCAGTCGTCTGCCACTTCTTGCGGCGGGATGCAGGGCTCGGGCGCATACCTCGGCGTGGGTGGGTACCCCGGGTTTTCCCACAGCTGCTGCTCCTCCTCCTCGGCCATCCGCAGTTGGGCCTGCCACTCCGGCGACTCCTCCATCTCCTTTCACCGCCGCTCCTCACTCCGCCTTCGCGCCACGCACTTTCGTCGAAACTCCCACGTAGCCGCTACCACAGCCTCGGCATGGCTACTGGGAGCCAGCTGGTCCTGGGGCGGCTCTTCGCTAGCCCACTCCACCTCCGCCTTGCCAGTCGGGATGCGTCCGTCGGCCCGGTTGACCGCTTTGGGAAACCGCCATCGAATCCTTGCAGGTATCCGTGGACTCTTTTCGTAGTATCCTTTGGGCATCCTTGGAGGTATCCTCGGAATCCTTTCGTAGTACCCTTTGGGCATCCTTGGAGGTATCCTTGGACTCCTTTCGTAGTATCCTTTGGGCATCCTTGGACGTATCCTTGGACTCCTTTCGTAGTATCCTTTGGGCATCCTTGGAGGTATCCTTGGGATCCTTTCGTAGTATCCTTTGGTCATCCTTGGAGGTGTCCTTGGACTCCTTTCGTAGTACCTTTTGGGAATCTTTGGACGTATCCTTGGACTCCTTTCGTAGTATCCTTTGGGAATCCTTGGGGGTATCCTTGGGATCCTTTCGTAGTATCCTTTGGTCATCCTTGGAGGTATCCTTGGACTCCTTCCGTAGTATCCTTGGGGCATCCTTGGGGGTATCCTTGGACTTTGTGAGGAGTCGTTTGACCCCTCACAAATAGCGCCACCAACATCGCCAGCGCCAACAGCATCGGCCGCCAGCGCCAACAACATCGCCAGCTAGCAGCTACAATATCGCCAGCGCCAACAGCATCGGCCGCCAGCGCCAACAACAACGCCAGCTAGCAGCTACAACATCGCCATCGCCAACAGCAAACAAAACCCTCGCGAATAACTTTGTAAAAAAAAACATTGTACAGTGCATTTAATATATAAGCTTAGCCAATAATCATAAGATTTGTAGTTATATTGATACACAATAATTATTTTAGCTCAGCCTAAGCGATAGGTTCTGTTTACCTTTTCCCCCTCCGTTCTCACATCAGCAGTAGCCACACACACACACACACACCAGGAGAGCAACGAAATATTCACCACGATAAGTGCAGCGCCGCACAGGAGCAAGCGAGAGAGGACATGCGATCGAGGAGGAAAACAACCCCCGAAAATTGGCACGCGCCAAGGGAAGAGCGAGAGAAAAGGAGTACCGAAACTTCGACAAGTGGAAAAAACCCAGAGCAGCCGAAAACTTGAACAAAACCCGGCGGCAAAGCTTAACTAGCTCTCTTTTGGAAAAGGCGGTGCACGGGATCAGAAGTGCGAGGAGTCATTTTTGCAAAGGCGGTTCACGTGATCAGAAACAGGAGCTCTCTTTTGGAAAAGGAGGTGCACGGGATCAGAAGTGCGAGGAGTCATTTTTGCAAAGTCGGTGCACGGGATCAGAAACAGGTCTCTCTTTTGGAAAACGCGGCGCACCGGACCAGAAGTGCGAGCAGTTCACTTTTGGAAAACGCAGCGCACCGGACCAGAAGTGCGAGCAGGTGACTTTTGGAAAACGCGGCGCACCGGACCAGAAGTGCGAGAAGCAGGGGACTCTTGCAAAGGCGGCGCACGGGATCATAAGTGCGATCAGAGCAAATTTATGTGGACAACAGGAGTCTTTTGCCTTCGGGCTGATGCCAAGTGACCCAGGAAGGCGTTTACCTAGACGACCTCGAGGAGAGTGTGCCGGCCCAGGACCAGCGGCGGAGCACCCGGAGTCACGCGTGTGTGTGTGCGTGAGAGCGAGACGGGTGAGTGAGTGGAGTGAACCGCGTTTTGGCCAGCGAGAGTCCCGTGCAATGAGAAATTTCTCGAAGGCCTCGATGCGGTTTCGCCCAGAGTAGGCTAGAATTTATAAACCATGACCTAACCTAACCCGTTAATTGCGAGCACTGAGAAAAAAAAACATGAACCAAGAACTTAAATAAAGAATATTTTCTTACATATCTGAACACATGTTGTTGCCATGTTGTTCTTTTTCCCTTTGACTACTTTGATTTCTGATTTGATTTCCGAGCTGACTACACCGAGAGAAAGGGGTGGACCCAACTTTAGGAAACCCGTTGCTCATTAATTAAATAAAAATATTTCTCAGATATTGAAAATACTACGCACTGCCACACCCTCTTTCCAAAGGAACTTCGGGAAATTTTTTTTTAAAAGGAAAATTTATTCTTCTTCTTTTATCACTGCCGGCTGTATTGAGCCAACTCGCGCCCGACTACACTGGGAAAACAAAATAAAGTAGAAACTCGAGTTACAAATGAATCAATAAAAATACCCCAATAAAAGTATTTCTCGCCTGATTTTAATGCAACTCGTAGGGAAAAAAAATCCAATCAAGCTGGCCACGCATAAATATGAATATTTCCAGACAAATGCCTAGATTTTAGGCCATAAATTCTGCCCTAGGGAAAAGTTGTCCCCATAATCGATCCCCTCTCTCTCGGCCTTCTCGTAGCGAATGCTATGAGCCAGGCCCAAATGCGCGTTACCGCTGACGCTTTTCACTCTGCTACAGACACCGAATAAACTGTTTCTCTCACTCCGTACCCCGGTGGCTGGCACTCTACATCTCACGCCAGCCAACCGATTTTCGTCTTAGACCTTTTTGTCCCATATCTTTACAAATATTTTCGGAGAAGAGACCCTGGCGGGACTGAGTATATCCCAGCCTACGAGACTTCTTTACAGAATGGAGCCCGAACAGGGACATGGGGTTTACGAAAATTTTAGACGACCTAAATATGGCCTAAATACCCATCTGTGTACAGAGTTTGAAAATTTTCGGTTCAGTCACTTAGAAGCGAAATTTTTAAGTCGGAACGTAAGGAGAGTCATATATCGAGGGACACAAAAATTTCTAGGGCAGGAAACAGGAAAATATATATATATTCAAAAATATACCAACGCATCGAACATAACCTCAAAAAAAAAAACTTAGAATTTAAGCAGAGCACATGGCATTCGGGAGAACTTATACAAAAGTATACCCACACACAGCGAGAAATTTCTAACGCACGCAGACACACATACATGTATTTCTAAGCAGAGCAAAGTACATAACCTAAAATCAGAGATTCTTTGTTCCAAGCTCACGTGGCCAGCAAATCAAGTGAGGACGAAACACATACAGGCAGATAATCGGAAAGAAAGAGAGAGCGAGAGCCCTCTAGGCTAGCCAACTCAGGTCACGAGAGTTTCGAAAGAACGAGGTAGGGAAAAGCTAACGTATACTCCCTACAGCGCAGCCATTTTGTTTTTTTCGTTTTCACTCTCATCGTCGTCCCTCTCACACGAGCAGGAGTCGATCAAGTACAGGCAACGGGATCACATCGTTGGGGGCTTCTCATATAACCATCGCCGAGTCAACACGTGCATCGGCAGCTCTCAAAAACATCGTCGTGGAAAAATTTAAAACTACATCGTCGTCGAACAAAATTTAATCACCGTCGAGAAAATTTAGGAATTAAATCGTCGTTTGACATCGGATTGTGGTCACCATCGTTGCACGTGGGAATTCAGTGAATTCTTGGTGACAAAGAAAATAAAATTTTCAATGAAGATTTTAACCAGTTCGAACATCGTTTGACCCTCGTCCAAGAATTTCTCTCGTCCTATCGAAACTTTTCCTGTCGTTTGCCAGTTAACTATTATTTCACAGCAATATGGGGGCGCGTTGGACTTCGTATCTCCGGAAGCGGGAATTGGAGGCGATTCTGAAGGAGTTTTCCTTGGAAGCAACCGGAATAGTTGAGGAAATGAGGAGCCGGCTGCCTGCTTTTAATAATCGGGACGACCACGTGCTGGAGATAGCCGAGCGGCTACAGGATTGCCAAGCGGAAATTACAGCCGCCCTAACGGATAGGATGCAGCGTTCACCGACTCCGAACCCACACCCACCGGGTCCAACACAGGTTCAGGTGCCAGCACTGGAAGGCCGAGGTGCCGCCGATGTAGTAGGAGACACGGAGATCCATCCGGTCAAGCGGGATATTTTTCCCAGGAATTCAGAGATGTCCGCAGCCACGCTAGCGGAAAAGCTGAAGAATTGGGGAATCACTTTTGACGGGACCACGGACCCCATAACCTTCATCCAACACCTCGAGGAACGAGCCACCGCACACGAAGTTGACGTGGAGAAGATGCCGCAGGCCATCCCTGGTCTTTTGACGGATACAGCTGAGCACTGGTTTCGGACAAGCCAGCTGCTAGGAAAATCTTGGACGAACTTCAAGAAGGCGTTTCTTGACTTCTTTCTGCCACCCAGGTACTTTCAGCGACTCGAGGATGAGATCCGCACCAGAGATCAGCGACGGGGAGAGACTTTCAAACAATACCTAGTCAACATCAGACTCATGATGCACAGAGCGGGGTATAATGCGGAGCAGGAGTTGGACCGGATCTATGAAAATCTCCAACCGGAGTACCAGATGTACGCAAGGAGGCACGACTTCACCACTTTGGAGCAACTTACCACTTTAGCGGTAAACTACGAGGTCACCCGCGATCGGAGCACAGGAAGCCATGCCAGAATGTTGGCCGAACCACAACCAGCGCCTAGAAGGAACGAGTACGAGATCCCAGCGTATGCAGGAGCATCACCAATAGGTCAACAGAATTTCACACGACCGGCCAGACGACCACCCACCCCAGCCACAGTTTTACAATCAGTTCCTCGAGTGGGGAACAGGTCAATGGTGCCGAACTTCAGTCTTGCTTGCAGGAATTGTGCCCAGGAGGGTCACCGTTTAGCTACATGTCGCAATCCCATAGTCCTCTTTTGTTGGGATTGTGGTCGCAGTGGAGTACGCACTCTCGAGTGCTGCCGTCGTACCCAGCCGGGAAACGAGAGGAGTCTTCCCCGGAATTAGGAGAAATCTTACAGGTTCAGTCGAGCAGAATTATCGCGCAGTTGTTCAACGTGTAGGGACGCCACATAACGTACGGTCGGTACACACTCATGTCAGCCTGGCGGAAGGCTCACGCAAGGAGATAACCAAGTCTCTGGTAGTTTTCCCTTCGTTCATGGAAGACGTACTATTGGGCATGGGCATGTCTGCCACTCTCCAATGCGGCCGCGCTTCGCTGCAGCTGTACCCTCTCCTAATAAGCAGCCCCACTAACGACTTAGCTATGCCTCCTCTCTTGACAAATGCGTTCACTCCAGCAAACAACGATCCAGATAACGAGGTGCAAACCACCCCGACCAGCAGTATTTTAGGGTCTCGAGACGACAACGCCGTGCGAAATAATCCATTTCGACGGAATCATGCTACTGTTTCAGCGGAACAAGTAGAGGAAGGGCGAGCGCCTTCCCCAGTCAGACCAGGATACACGCCTGACACTGGAGGAGCACTAGCCGCAATCACCGCAAACGCCGAGCAAGAAGAATTAGAACCCTGGGTAAACAAATTCCTACAGGAGGAATTGGCCAAATTCGAAGGATTGACGGGAGTGTCAAATATCGCTGAGCATACGATCACGATGCGAGATGATAAGCCCATCAAACAGAGGTATTTTCCTAAGAATCCCGCGATGCAGAGGATTATCGATGAGCAGATCGACGAACTGCTACGCAACGACTGTATAGAGCCTTCTCGGAGCCCCCACAGCGCCCCTATTGTACTCGTGGGCAAGAAATCTGGAGAGATGCGACTATGTGTAGATTTTCGACAACTAAATGCCCATTCTATTCCAGATGCATACCCGCTGCCAAGGATAACACACATCTGGGAGCGTCTGCGCCATGCCAAGTACATATCGACGCTCGATTTGAAGAGCGGATATTGGCAAATCCCTGTAGCCGAGTCCAGCCGCGAGTGCACAGCATTTACAGTCCCCGGGAGGGGCTTGTACCACTGGAAAGTGATGCCGTTTGGCCTCCACTCAGCACCAGCCACATTTCAGCGGGCGCTCGACAGCGTCATAGGACCGGACATGGAGCCCAACGCGTTTGCGTATTTGGATGACATCATCATCATCGGCCGCACTCTGGAGGAGCATGTGCAGCATCTACAAGAAGTATTTCGACGGCTACGAAAGGCGAACCTTCGTCTCAACGCGAAGAAATGCAGTTTCTTTAAGCGCAGCCTGGTGTAATTGGGACACGTCATCAGTGAGGAGGGAATTCACACGGATCCCGACAAGATTTCGGCAGTACGGCGACTGAGTCCGCCCACCACATGCAAGGAGTTGAGGAGATGTCTAGGGATTGCGTCATGGTACAGGAGATTTGTACCCAACTTTGCCAGCGTAGTGCAGCCCATGTCTTTGCTACTCAAGAAAGGAAAGAAATGGCAATGGGAGCAGGAGCAGCAAGATGCGTTCGAGGAACTCAAAAGAAAACTCACGGAGGCGCCGGTTCTCGCCTGCTCCGACTTCAACGAGAAGTTCGTGTTGCAAACAGACGCCAGCGACATCGGCCTAGGAGCAGTTTTAACGCAGAAAATCCAGGGAGAAGAACGAGTCAACGAGAACGCATTCGCCAGCAGACGCCTCATCGCCGCCGAGGAGAACTACTCCGCCACAGAAAAGGAGTGTCTGGCTATCATATGGGCCATCAGGAAACTCAGATGCTACTTGGAAGGTTATCGATTTGAGGTGATAACGGACCACCTCGCCTTGAAGTGGCTCAACTCGATTGATAATCCCACCGGCCGCATAGCGCGCTGGGCGTTTGAACTGCAGCAGTACCAGTTTGACGTCACCTATCGACGCGGGAGCCAGAACATTGTTGCAGATGCACTTTCTCGACAGCCTTTGGAAGTACTTCAGATGATCCAGGAGGATAAGCCGGGATGCACATGGTACCAGCGGATGCTGAAACTTGTTCAGGACAGGCCTGAAGATTACCCGGACTACGCGTACGAGAACCAACAGCTCTATCGGCATATCGGATCCCGACCTGACGACGAAGACTCCGTGCCCTGGAAACTGTGCGTAGCCAAGGAACACCGACAGCGAGTACTGTCGGAATGCCATGACCAGCCGACGGCAGGACATCTCGGAATCAGGAAGACAACCACCCGCATCGCCCAGAGATATTACTGGCCAGGTCTTTTCCGCGATATTGCCAGGTATGTCCGCAAGTGTGACACTTGCCAACGGTTCAAAGTCAGCCAAACCAAACCGGCGGGTAAAATGTTTACCAGACAGATTAACGAGCCGTTCGATACTGTCTGCGCCGATTTTATTGGCCCCTTCCGCGATCCAAGAGTGGGAATACGATGCTGCTCGTATTATTCGACGCCTTTTCGAAATGGGTTGAGTTGGTCCCCTTGAGAAAAGCTACTTCGGCGCATCTCGAAAAATCCTTTCGGGAGAGGATTTTGAATCACTTTGGTATTCCCCGAACATTTGTCTGCGATAATGGGACACAGTTTACGAGTCGTTCATTCAAAGCCTTCTGCAAGCAGGCGGGAATGGAGATCCAACATACAGCACCTTATACTCCGCAGCAGAACCCGACAGATAGGGCCAATCGCACCATTAAAACGATGGTCGCCCAGTATATCGAGGACAAGCAGACGACGTGGGACGAACTTCTGCCCGAACTGAATCTGGCAATTAATAGCAGCATCTCAGAATCAACCGGATTCAGTCCAGCGTTCATCGTCCAAGGCAGAGAGCCACGACTCCCAGGAGCCTTGTATGATGAAGTGACTCCAGGACCAAGCCAAGCGCCACGTTCACCCGAAGCGAAAGCGGAATTGCTACGGGACATTTTCAAGGTAGTACAGGAGAACACTCAGAGAGCTTCGTTGGAGCAGCGGAAGCATTACGATCTCAGGCGACGTGCGTGGAGACCGACCATAGGATCGCTGGTCTTCGTAAAACAGCATCATTTGTCCAGGGCAGCGGATAACTTTGCCGCTAAGCTAGCACCCAAGTATGAGGGCCCGTACAAAGTAAAGTAAAAACCCAGTTAGTAATCGTTAAAACAAAGCACTAATACCCTTTTGTTCTCCCCTACAGACATGGCGTCGGACAACCCGTCACACCTGTGGCGCATGACAACACGCAAGCCACGGCCACCCACATTTCTCAACGCCCCCCGAAGTAGGAGGGGAATGTGAGGAGTCGTTTGACCCCTCACAAATAGCGCCACCAACATCGCCAGCGCCAACAGCATCGGCCGCCAGCGCCAACAACATCGCCAGCTAGCAGCTACAACATCGCCGGCGCCAACAGCATCGGCCGCCAGCGCCAACAACAACGCCAACTAGCAGCTACAACATCGCCAGCGCCAACAGCAAACAAAACCCTCGCGAATAACTTTGTAAAAAAAAACATTGTACAGTGCATTTAATATATAAGCTTAGCCAATAATCATAAGATTTGTAGTTATATTGATACACAATAATTATTTTAGCTCAGCCTAAGCGATAGATTCTGTTTACCTTTTCCCCCTCCGTTCTCACATCAGCAGTAGCCACACACACACACACACCAGGAGAGCAACGAAATATTCACCACGATAAGTGCAGCGCCGCACAGGAGCAAGCGAGAGAGGACATGCGATCGAGGAGGAAAACAACCCCCGAAAATTGGCACGCGCCAAGGGAAGAGCGAGAGAAAAGGAGTACCGAAACTTCGACAAGTGGAAAAAACCCAGAGCAGCCGAAAACTTGAACAAAACGCGGCGGCAAAGCTTGACTAGCTCTCTTTTGGAAAAGGCGGTGCACGGGATCAGAAGTGCTAGGAGTCATTTTTGCAAAGGCGGTGCACGGGATCAGAAACAGGAGCTCTCTTTTGGAAAAGGCGGTGCACGGGATCAGAAGTGCGAGGAGTCATTTTTGCAAAGGCGGTGCACGGGATCAGAAACAGGTCTCTCTTTTGGAAAACGAGGCGCACCGGACCAGAAGTGCGAGCAGTTCACTTTTGGACTTTTGGAAAACGCGGCGCACCGGACCAGAAGTGCGAGAAGCAGGGGACTCTTGCAAAGGCGGCGCACGGGATCATAAGTGCGATCAGAGCAAATTTATGTGGACAACAGGAGTCTTTTGCCTTCGGGCTGATGCCAAGTGACCGAGGAAGGAGTTTACCTAGACGACCTCGAGGAGAGTGTGCCTGCCCAGGACCAGCGGCGGAGCACCCGGAGTCACGCGTGTGTGTGTGCGTGAGAGCGTGAGAGTCCCGTGCAATGAGAAATTTCTCGAAGGCCTCGATGCGGTTTCGCCCAGAGTAGGCTAGAATTTATAAACCATGACCTAACCTAACCCGTTAATTGCGAGCACTGAGAAAAAAAAAAACATGAACCAAGAATTTAAACAAAGAATATTTTCTTACATATCTGAACACAAAATTTGCCGCTGCCATGTTGTTCTTTTTCCCTTTGACTACTTTGATTTCTGATTTGATTTCCGAGCTGCCTACACCGAGAGAAAGGGGTGGACCCAACTTTAGGAAACCTGTTGCTCATTAATTAAATAAAAATATTTCTCAGATATTAAAAATACTACGCACTGCCACACCCTCTTTCCAAAGGAACTTTATTCTTCTTCTTCTATCACTGCCGGCTGTATTGAGCCAACTCGCGCCCGACTACACTGGGAAAACAAAATAAAGTAGAAACTCGAGTTACAAATGAATCAATAAAAATACCCCAATAAATGTATTTCTCGCCTGATTTTAATGCAAGTCGTAGGGAAAAAAATCCAATCAAGCTGGCCACGCATAAATATGAATATTTCCAGACAAATGCCTAGATTTTAGGCCATAAATTCTGCCCTAGGGAAAAGTTGTCCCCATAATCGATCCCCTCTATCTCGGCCTTCTCGTAGCGAATGCTATGAGCCAGGCCCAAATGCGCGTTACCGCTGACGCTTTTCACTCTGCTACAGACACCGAATAAACTGTTTCTCTCACTCCGTACCCCGGTGGCTGGCACTCTACATCTCAGGCCAGCCAACCTATTTTCGTATTAGACCTTTTTGTCCCATATCTTTACAAATATTTTCGGTAAAGAGACCCTGGCGGGACTGAGTATATCCCAGCCTACGAGACTTCTTTACAACTTTCAATGTTGTTTTGCGTCTGTTGTGTTTGCTTGCTGTGGCCGCTCGCTTGTGTTTTCCGTTTGTTGCTGTTTTTTGAATATAAAATAAACGACGCGCCGAAAGTAATTGTTATTTGTTCCCCGTGCCCCGTGTTTTTTTCGCGTCTAGTAGTCCTTGTGCCCGTCGAACGGAAGTGTCAAACTCACCAGTGCTAGTCGCCCCAGTTGTGCAGTCAGTAGGACCACAAGTTTCCACATTTCCACACACGACAGGCCTGTTTGCTGCTCTCTCTGCCCGGCAAACAAACATTTAGTGAATATTTTCTACACTTTTTGTTCGGTCGTGTTTTTTTTATTTTGCTAAAGTCACGTTGTGCCATCGGTATTGTTTTCGTTTCGGTTTTCGGGGAACAGTGCCGTTGTTCGACTTGGGGGTCTAGTGACCTTGCGCGACCCGCACCATGGACCTGCGCAGCTGGCGTAAGGTCCTTATCCAGTAGGTCATCGAGTGTCGCTTCACCGAACACAACTTCATCACACTGGAGCAGTCGGACATCGATGCCTTCTTCTCGATCTACGTGCAAAAGGCCCAGGTGGGAGGAGGAGAACGCGCTGCCGGCCCAGCCTGGGGAGCACCGCTCCCCCCTGCAGAACTTCCACCGAGATCATTATCCAGAGTTCAGTGCCCACATAGATGGCCGTGGACAACTTGTGACCGCGGACTACGTGTACGTCTAAACACTGCTCCTGCATTACTCGTGCGTGAAGCAGCCCAGCATGTTCATCCACAGCATCTGCAAGAAGCTGCCTGAGCTAGTGCAGACTTGCATCGCAAACTTCTTCGGCCAGACATTGGAGCAACAGCTGACGCGCCAATTTCTCCGCCAGTCTATGAACAATGTGGCTGTGATTTACCGCCAGGGCGTCCAGATCAGCCCCAGTCGTCCGAGCTGCAGCACCATGAGTCCCGAACTGACCATTGACACCACACCGGACACATCCTCGTCCACATCCGCATCGCCTCAGCCGCCGAGCAGCACGCCACAGATCCGTCATCCAGCGCCTCCAAATGTCCGCCAACGAAATGCTAGCAGCGCACCCGGGAGCTGCACGGTGTTCGCGCCCAGCTGGAGGTGGTGTCCTACGAGAAGACCATGCTCGAGGAGCAGCAAACGGAGAAGGAGGACCTGATCATAGAAATGCTGGACAACACTGATGGGGCCAGAGGGTCAGGCTCGATGCTGTGCTTCTCGACGAAGCAAGCCACACTCTCGCTTAGCTCCAGCAAGATAGCGTTCTGCTTCTGCAGCTCTTTCCTCAGCTCGGCGTTCTCGTGCTCCTTCTCGCGCAGCTGCTTGTCGACCACAGAGCTGTCCAGATTCTCGGGCGTGGTGTTCGGGGACAGGGAACAGTTGAGCAAATCCGAGGACGCATTTAGAACCTCACGTCGGTTGTGTAACTCCTCGCGCGCTTTTTGTAGACAACGATCCAGGTCCTGCTTCCGCAATAAGGAATACTCTCTTGTAGCGTTTCTAGACATAGAAGGCGCCTTTAACAACGTCACCCCAACGGCGATTACTTGTGCTCTGACTGAACTGGGCATGGAGCGGCCCATAGTGGGACTCATACACACCATGCTAACCAGCAGGGTAGTGCACTCCACTATGGGACCGGCCCACTCGACCAGGAACGTCAGTAGAGGAACGCCACAAGGGGGCGTACTCTCACCTCTTCTATGGGTTTTAGTGGTCAACAAACTGCTTTCACTCCTAGAAGAGGCGGGCACAAAAGTGGTAGCCTACGCGGATGACGTGGTTATCCTACTGCAGGGTAAATTCCCGCAAACCCTTTGCAATCTAATGGATACAGCCCTATCCACCCTCTCCCGGTGGACAGCTGGCTGTGGACTGTGAGTTAACCCGGAAAAAACCGAACTAGTTCTCTTTACAAGGAAGTACAAGGTACCAATTCTAGTTCCCCCAAAACTACACCAAACGCGCCTAACCTTTAGCAACCAAGCAAAGTACCTAGGTGTCATTCTTGACAAAAAGCTCCTCTGGACTGATAACATCCTAGATCGCTCACGCAAAGCGGCCATAGCCCTCTTCGCTTGTAAAAAAGCCATGGGGAGGAAGTGGGGTTTCTCCCCCATGATAGTTCACTGGCTATATACTGCAATAGTCAGGCCCATTCTACTCTACGGAAACATCGTTTGGTGGCCTTCTCTAGATAAAAACTGTAACCTCCGGATCCTTCACAAGATCCAAAGAAGAGCAGAGCTCTGCATCAGTGGGGCGCTGCGCACTACCGCCACTGAGGCACTAAATACAATTCTCGATCTCCAACCCCTGAACCTACTTGCCAAAAGCTGGGCATCAGCCACAGCGCTGAGGCTCCGTGAAGCAGCGGCATGGACAACATGCTCCACGGGTCACTCCAATATCCTATCAAAGCATTCACCCCTACCACGTTCTACAGACTACGCCCCACCCATAGTCGACTTCGAAAGAAGATACAAAATTTATATACCCACCCGTTCAGACTGGGACAACCTCCCACATCAATTCGTAAACGCCGTCAACATATACACTGACGGCTCCAAGCTTAACTCCCAAACAGGTGGGGGAGTCTTTTCCCCCGAACTAGACTTAAAAGTCTCATTCCGCCTACCAGACCACTGTAGTGTTTTCAGAGCGGAAGTGATTGCAATTCAGGAAGCCACTACCACTAACTTCAGGAAATTCATTTTCTGATTTCTCTGATTTATTTTCCAATAAAAAAGTCTTTCTTTTTAAATTCAACTTTTCTAAAACTCTTTTGTAATTTAGGAAAATTCGTTTCTGCCATTTTTTTGAAGCATTTTTTTGCTTAAAATATCCACTATTGGCAATACAAAAATTTTTACGTAAAGACGTAAGAATAATTTGGTACTCGTTTTCTGACAAACGGCCTGACGTCCCTATTAGTCCTTTACATTTTTATTTCTGAAAATAACAAGAAAATATTCATGTAATTTTTTTAATTTTTAGGGGAGAGGTAGGAAAATTAAGAGGTCTGTAAGTTGGGACACTTTGAGCTTGTATGTTGAGTCGCCTTTGAAATTGGGGAAAATGTGATCGTTCAAGGATCGTATTGTTTCTCATTATTATCTGGTCTAAGTACTTTAAAAATGGACTGGAAACAAGTTAGGACGAACTAAACTTAAATAAACAAACATAAGTATATAGTTTATAAAAGTTTGGTGTACTTTTGGTATAAGTTTTAACTGCTTTTAAAATTCATTTCAACAAATGAGGTGTCATTCGACGCGTATTCCCAGTAAGAATAAAACTAGCTAAATAGCCGGGGGTTTTTAGCACCACCGTATCCAGCAGCTCCAATTTTCTAAAATTTTACTTTTACACTTTCACCGCCTTTTCTCCCAAACAAATCTATATTTCGAAAGTCTTGGTATGCAATCTTTTTGGTTTTTGCGATACCGAAGGTTGGTGTATCACTCGTTACGATCGTTATCAGGAGCGTTGGCCAAGGATTCGGAGGACCCGGACAAAGGTTTAAGGAAGGCGATGACCAATGTAAAAAGCAAATTAACGTAACACAAAATTAGGCTTACTAAAAATAATTGTCCTTTAACAGAAAATATTTAAAAGTATATACAAATTTATGTATTTTAAATTCTATAAGTGAAAACTCATGGAAAAAATCTGATTTTCACAAGTGACTTCACTTGGGACGTATCACTTGCAAGTGATTTCATAAGTGAAAACTCATGGAAAAATTCTGATTTTCACAAGTGATTTCACTTGGGACGTGTCACTTGCAAGTAATTTCATAAGTGAAAACTCATGGAAAAATTCTGATTTTCACAAGTGATTTCACTTGGGACGTGTCACTTGCAAGTGATTTAATAAGTGAAAACTCATTGAAAAATTCTGATTTTCACAAGTGATTTCACTTGGGACGTGTCACTTGCAAGTGATTTAATAAGTGAAAACGCATGGAAAAAATCTCATTTTCACAAGTGATTTGAATTGGGACGTGTCACTTGCAAGTGATTTCATAAGTGAAAACTCATGGGAAAAATGTTATTTTCACAAGTGATTTCACTTGAGACGTGTCACCGGCACGTGACAGGCCATGCGAAAAATGAGTATAAGGAACAAGTGAAATCCCGTGGGACTTCGAAAAATTTTCATTTGAATTTTCACTTGTGAAAATGCGGACATCCCATACAATTTTCTATATGGAGCGTCACTTGTTCTTCACTTGTGCAAGAGGACATGTCCCACGGGATTCACAAGGTGATTCACAAGTGAAACTTTTTTTTTGAACTGAAGGGCTGTAACTTTAGTTACCAACACCAATAACCAATCATCTATACCGTTCGTACTCGAGACATCCTCAACCGCCACCAACCAAAGATTATATTACTGTGGATTCCAGGTAACGACACATCAGACCTAGCAGCAAAAGAAGCTCACAACAAAGGAAGCCCACAGGTTATGGAATGCAACTATAACTTCACAGACACACAGTTATTCATTTAAAATACTTTCAAAAAACAAATGGAATCGATCTGACAAAACGCATCTGACCACTACAAATATGTCAACGAAAAGAAATGATCAATTAAAGATTACACCATCCCATCCGAAGACAACATCAACCGCAGAGATCTCACAAAATTCTTAAGACTACGTTTTGGACACTCAAGATACACCCATGAGCATGTTCTCAATAAACAACCCCCACCCCAGTGCGAGCACTGCGGTACGCGAAACAACGTGCGGCACTTTTTCCTCTCCATAAAGTCACCTGATGCCCTATCCCCAAAATCCACCAATATCGCCAGCGCCAATGATTTCATCAAGGCCATACGCTTATATAACAATATCTAAATTTTGTTAATAACTATATATAAATAAACTTTTGCAGAAAATATGTAAATAGCTTAAGGCCCAAGAGCTATAGCTAAATTAAGTGGTTGGTGGCAATTTGCAATTGTCCCAAAACCAGAATGTAAATAAATAAATAAAAATTATTTCCAAGCTTAGGAGGTTATATGTTATAAAACACCGAAGCTATAATTTGTAAATGGAATTGTTGCGCGTCCATGAGTCGGTCAGCTGGCCTCCGTGCCCCGAAATATAAATACACCACCATTAGGGGCGATTTGAGTAATGTTTTGCGGACGCGTCCGCTCCACCCGGGGTCCCAGTCATGAACGCCACTGCACTTGAAATAATACCCCCACTTGGCACATTGCCGCCACTTGAGAGCCAAATTGTTGTAGGGTGTCCGCGTGAGAAATTCAAAACTTTTAGGTTGAGCAATTTAATAAGGGCCGTTCCAGGAATTTCTTTTCCGAAAGGCAAATAGGGCTTCCCACCCGGCCATGCAATTGTTTAATCACACGCACCGAACTAAGCCCTGGGTCGGGGGGATGGCAACCCCGTCACCGGGACGGCTGTTGACCCACTGGAATCGATGGTGGTGATGCAATGTCATCTTGGTCCCGCCGGAGCAGAAGTGCAATGTTCGTGTTGACACGGCGCCTTTGACGGCTGGCAGACATGCTTTATGGCAGGTATGACACCATTCCGGAATGCAGCCGAAGCGCACTCGGGTTTAATCGAATGGGGCGACTAATTGGGGTCGCCATGCGGGGGGTCGCGATCTCTAATTAGCTCACATGGCGGTACACAAAGTCAAATGTTAATTAACTAAGAGCGGATTTGTCGCCATATCCCCGGAATGTTAGTTGGGGGAGAATGGGATTTCAGCACCTGCCCGATGTCCTCGGCTATGCATACCACTTGGGGCTCGCCTCTTCCGTCCAATAAAAAAATTTTTTCTCAAAAATATCCAAGTCTTCTCAGCAGTATCTCCTCCGGGGCTTATTGCTGTAGCTCTGCGCCTGTTATGCAGCTCTGGTTAAACATTGATAAGCCGCCACTGGAGTTGCAGTCACGATCGGAAAAAACCTTATGTAGACATTAAGTTATTGTTGCCAAATATTGCACTTGAGTGTTTCCAGGCGCCAACATTGTTTACTCGGGGTGGACGATGTTTCCGCGCGTATGCCGGATAATGATAAGGATAACGAAGATAGCGATGCCGGGGAGGGAGGAAGTTGAAGAGTGCTCCTCGCTGTACCAGCTATGCTCCGTGTGCTTCTGCGCGCTCCTTTTGTGTCGAGCGGATTTACTTTCAACCAGGATGGAGAAGTCACGAATCGAAACTCAAACAAAAGCCGGAGGAGACTTAGAAATGATGCAGCAGACTCTCTGTGGCACTGGGACATCAACATGTCGACACAGAAGGAAATCGATATGCACTTTGTGGAAGCTGGGATGTTGGGCGCGATGAAGCTGGGCCGCGGATGTGTTGTCTGTTAAGCAATTTTTAAATCGTTTGGCAACCGCGCTGCCAGCACTCACACTAATCGCATTAGCGAGCAGCAAAATAGTTTTAATACGAATAAATTACACATGATGTATCTATGTTTTAAGTTTTATTATAAATTTCAGCTTTTATTTTCTTTTCACTTTACTTCTCTGCACGAGCTTCTAATTCAAAGTAACGGGGATTCTGTTCGGCAGTATGGCAACTCCACAATAGCAAATAGGTAATTTTTATATTTTTCTTAAATCAATAAAATGTTAAATTCTACTAAACCACTGGCTCGATTTCGATGAATTATACATTAAAATAATAGGGAAATAAATACCAATTAGGGGGTGCATACATATCACAATGAAAATTTGAAACATAAAATATATATTTTTCAATACTTGGCGGCCAAAAGTATTCGATTGGCTCAATTAAGTGTTGTAGGTCGTAGCTTGGCACTTGGCGATATATCGATAAATATTCGTGGTAAATGTCTTGGCTGAATTTGCTTTCTCGCTGGTCTGGACAGTGTGACCGCGTGGCAAAAGCCATAATTGAAAATACTTGAATTTCTCGAAAACTGTTGGTTTGAATTTCCTGTAATTAACTTAGAAATTAGCTATAATGATGCCCCTTCGAATGCGATACCGTGCAAGTTGGCACAACCTCTGTGAGAGTTGTATGAATTAATTAAAATTTGCATATATATTGTTCACGCCAAAAGGGCGTTTAATTTCAGGAGGCAGTGTCGAGCGGCAGTTTTATCCAGATGTCTACATCTCGCGCGCTCGCACTGCCGTCCGCTCTCCCTCTCCATCTCTCCCCTAAGTCTCCGCTCTGCTCTGGAGCGCTTAAGTTAAGTTAGGCTTAGGCAGTTCTTGTTTCAAAGTGATACAATAAACATCTACGCACGTCGCGTAAAAACCCCAAAATACTCCCGTGTTTTTTGGGTATCATTCAATCTTGGGGCTGCAACTATTTCAGCGATCAAGCCGCACCGCCCCAACATTTTGGTCCTTCGAGCCGGATTTCAAAATCTTTGGACTTTCCTCTCCTGGAGGTTCCTTTGATTTTGTCCCAGCAGGCTTGAAACATTCCAGATAAGTTCCGCTTACTATAATTGCCGGTCATACAGCCAGTTTTTCGAACCCTATTTCGACTAACTTTCTGTATGATATATTGTCTAAATCCAAAAGATATTAATCCGACGCAACGGCATTTAATATATGTAGTTCAGTTCCGTTACTTGTGCCCGACAATATTCCAGTTTCCCTTAGCCACAGTTGCACACTTGAAACAATACCAGTAAATATTTCAGTGCTACTATTCAACGAAAATATTTGTCAAATATATTTTCAATTCCAATCGTGTGTAAAATATAACTCAGCCGCAGTAAAAAATTCCCGGTCATAAAATTTTTCCTTAAGATTTGCACTCTTTATTTTTTACTGTGTTCCAGCTGCGTGTGTATATTTACATAAATATTCTAATACAGTCCACTCTAACTACTCTTTCTAATACAGTCCACTCCAACTACTTTTCTCGACCTACAAATACGGCTAAACTATTTCTAAAATTAAAAACAAAGTGACAATATCCACAAATTTACTCCAGCAAATCGTTTGCAATTTAGTTGTGCAGGTGACAAACAAACGCACCGACATACAAACATAAGCGAAGTCTTTCCAATTCCCGCAACGCTATTCTGCTATTCGCACCCCACATATATACATACGTACAGTGTACATACATACGTATATCGATATTTTCGCCAGTGCACAGTGGGTCAAGAGCTCACAAAAAGTGTTCCTTTCAAACAAACAATATTAAAGTCCGTAATTCCTTACATAAGTCCGACCATCCGATATAATAAATATTTATTGCCTATCCGACAGTGTGACCGTATATATTTACAATCTTAATTGGTTCCTAAATTCCAATTTGATTCCAATCCGTTTCCTTACATCAGAATTAAAATTCTAAATTATTCAACGTCATGGCAACATCAGTAAAATCCGCTTTAACCCGATTTATGGCCACAGCTGACTGTCTGATCCACTTTGAGGCCACTGTGAACGCTCCAGGTGCTCCTACACCAACGTTATCCGCCTGTAAAATCCGTCGCGATCACCTCAATTCCTTGTGGCAAACGGTAAAGGCAGCATACGACATATGCTCCGACTGCATTATAGCTGCAGGCGAGAGCGCCGCAGACACAAAATCCATACTAAAGTCCAAGTATTACCAAACGTACTCCACTTACGAAATATTTGCCGCGCAGCTGATGGAACAAATCCAAAAGGGCTCCTCCCAAATACCGCAAGCTCCAGTAACTCCGTCCCAAAATTTCACGTCTTATGGCTGTCGGCTCCCTCCTATCGACACAGAGGTTTTCTCTGGCGATTATCTTCGCTGGCCGACTTTCCGGAACCTTTTCACGGCAATATACATAGACAATCCGAGTCTACCGCCCGTTGAAAAATTATTCCACTTAAATTCAAAAACAAGTGGCGAAGCTCACTCCATAGTTTCGAGATCCCCACTCACCAATGATGGCTTTCGCTCAGCCTGGAATAACCTAACTGAGCGTTTCGAAAATAAGCGATTGCAGGTGAACAGTCACCTGAAAACACTTTTCAATGTGCAATCCATAGCACAGGAGTCAGGAGCAGCCTTAAAGGAACTTCAACGCACTTTTCAAGGTTGCTTAACTTCCTTAAAATTTTCCGGTGTTAATATTGAGAATTGGGACCCTATCCTGGTTTATATGTGCTCGACAAAACTACCAAAGCTCACTCTCTCATTATGGGAGCAATCCATCCAAAATAAAGCCGAAATTCCTACGTGGCTTGAGCTTGATGCATATTTGACGGAGCGCCATCTAACTCTTGAGGCCGTCGGTAGCTTCCGATTTTCCAATTTCACCACGTCCAGTCCAAAGACACAAATCGAGAGGCAGAATTTCCAAAAATAAATTCCTTCAACACAAGGTTAGTTCCGATAACCAAAGGCTGCGATCTGTGTTCGAAGAAGAACCACCCCGTGCGTATATGTCCACGCCAAAAGGGCGTTTAATTTCAGGAGGCAGTGTCGAGCGGCAGTTTTATCCAGATGTCTACATCTCGCGCGCTCGCACTGCCGTCCGCTCTCCCTCTCCATCTCTCCCCTAAGTCTCCGCTCTGCTCTGGAGCGCTTAAGTTAAGTTAGGCTTAGGCAGTTCTTGTTTCAAAGTGATACAATAAACATCTACGCACGTCGCGTAAAAACCCCAAAATACTCCCGTGTTTTTTGGGTATCATTCAATCTTGGGGCTGCAACTATTTCAGCGATCAAGCCGCACCGCCCCAACATTTTGGTCCTTCGAGCCGGATTTCCTCTCCTGGAGGTTCCTTTGATTTTGTCCCAGCAGGCTTGAAACACTCCAGATAAGTTCCGCTTACTATAATTGCCGGTCATACAGCCAGTTTTTCGAACCCTATTTCGACTAACTTTCTGTATGATATATTGTCTAAATCCAAAAGAGATTAATCCGACGCAACGGCATTTAATATATGTATTTCAATTCCGTTACTTGTGCCCGACAATATTCCAGTTTCCTTTGCCCACAGTTGCACACTTGAAACAATTCCAGTAAATATTTCAGTGCTACTATTCAACGAAAATATTTGTCAAATATATTTTCAATTCCAATCGTGTGTAAAATATAACTCAGCCGCAGTAAAAAATTCCCGGTCTTAAAATTTTTCCTTAAGATTTGCACTCTTTATTTTTTACTGTGTTCCAGCTGCGTGTGTATATTTACATAAATATTCTAATACAGTCCACTCTAACTACTCTTTCTAATACAGTCCACTCCAACTACTTTTCTCGACCTACAAATACGGCTAAACTATTTCTAAAATTAAAAACAAAGTGACAATATCCACAAATTTACTCCAGCAAATCGTTTGCAATTTAGTTGTGCAGGTGACAAACAAACGCACCGACATACAAACATAAGCGAAGTCTTTCCAATTCCCGCAACGCTATTCTGCTATTCGCACCCCACATATATACATACGTACAGTGTACATACATACGTATATCGATATTTTCGCCAGTGCACAGTGGGTCAAGAGCTCACAAAAAGTGTTTCTTTCAAACAAGCAATATTAAAGTCCGTAATTCCTTACATAAGTCCGACCATCCGATATAATAAATATTTATTGCCTATCCGACAGTGTGACCGTATATATTTACAATCTTAATTGGTTCCTAAATTCCAATTTGATTCCAATCCGTTTCCTTACATCACAATTAATATTCTAAATTATTTAACGTCATTGCAACATCAGTAAAATCCGCTTTAACCCGATTTATGGCCATAGCTGACTGTCTGATCCACTTTGAGGCCACTGTGAACGCTCCAGGTGCTCCTACACCAACGTTATCCGCCTGTAAAATCCGTCGCGATCACCTCAATTCCTTGTGGCAAACGGTAAAGGCAGCATACGACATATGCTCCGACTGCATTATAGCTGCAGGCGAGAGCGCCGCAGACACAAAATCCATACTAAAGTCCAAGTATTACCAAACGTACTCCACTTACGAAATATTTGCCGCGCAGCTGATGGAACAAATCCAAAAGGGCTCCTCCCAAATACCGCAAGCTCCAGTAACTCCGTCCCAAAATTTCACGTCTTATGGCTGTCGGCTCCCTCCTATCGACACAGAGGTTTTCTCTGGCGATTATCTTCGCTGGCCGACTTTCCGGAACCTTTTCACGGCAATATAAATAGACAATCCGAGTCTAACGCCCATTGAAAAATTATTCCACTTAAATTCAAAAACAAGTGGCGAAGCTCACTCCATAGTTTCGAGATCCCCACTCACCAATGATGGCTATCGCTCAGCCTGGAATAACCTAACTGAGCGTTTCGAAAATAAGCGATTGCAGGTGAACAGTCACCAGAAAACACTTTTCAATGTGCAATCCATAGCACAGGAGTCGGGAGCAGCACTTTTCAAGGTTGCTTAACTTCCTTAAAATTTTCCGGTGTTAATATTGAGAATTGGGACCCTATCCTGGTTTATATGTGCTCGACAAAACTACCAAAGCTCACTCTCTCATTATGGGAGCAATCCATCCAAAATAAAGCCGAAATTCCTACGTGGCTTGAGCTTGATGCATATTTGACGGAGCGCCATCTAACTCTTGAGGCCGTCGGTAGCTTCCGATTTTCCAATTTCACCACGTCCAGTCCAAAGACACAAATCGAGAGGCAGAATTTCCAAAAATAAATTCCTTCAACACAAGGTTAGTTCCGATAACCAAAGGCTGCGATCTGTGTTCGAAGAAGAACCACCCCGTGCGTATATGTCCACGCTTCCTACAGATGACGGTAGAAGATCGCTTAGCCTATATCCAAAGGAAGCAGTTGTGCTCCAATTGCTTTGCAAGTAGCCATCAATTCCGGGATTGCACAAGCGCTCACAACTGTCTCACTTGCCAAGATCGGCATCACACATTGCTGCATCGAAACAGCGGTCCTACTACTCCGACGATTCCATCCGACCCTCCAAGGCCAGTATCCGCCTCAGTTCCACACATCATTTCGTCCTATTCAACGCAAGTTTCCGTACAAAAAGTTCCTCCTAAGAATACTCCATCCGAATATTGGGTTCCATACCCCGCCTTGGATGGCAGGCGTACTCGAGGTATTAAATCCTACCAATGCCGAGTCTGCCAAAAGATCCATCCTCTTCGGAAGTGTTCACGCCAAAAGGGCGTTTAATTTCAGGAGGCAGTGTCGAGCGGCAGTTTTATCCAGATGTCTACATCTCGCGCGCTCGCACTGCTCTGGAGCGCTTAAGTTAAGTTAGGCTTAGGCAGTTCTTGTTTCAAAGTGATACAATAAACATCTACGCACGTCGCGTAAAAACCCCAAAATACTCCCGTGTTTTTTGGGTATCATTCAATCTTGGGGCTGAACCATTGGATACTAAGACATGAACCACAATGTAAACAGCTTAGCCATGACAATCAGTCGACGCTAACTTTCTATAACTTTATACAACTTTCACAGAGGTTGTGCCAACTTGCACGGTATCGCATTAGAAGGGGCATCATTTTAGCTAATTTCTGAATAAATTACAGGCAATTCAAACCCACAGTTTTCGAGAAATTCAAGTATTTTCAATTATGGCTTTTGCCACGCGGTCACACTGTCCAGGCCAGCGAGAAATCGTATGCACCCGTGACATCAACCATTGAAATATATATGCAAATTTTAATTAATTCATACAACTCTCACAGAGGTTGTGCCAACTTGCATGGTATCGCATTCGAAGGGGCATCATTATAGCTAATTTCTGAGTTAATTACGGGCAATTCAAACCCACAGTTTTCGAGAAATTCAAGTATTTTCAATTATGGCTTTTGCCACGCGGTCACACTGTCCAGGCCAGCGAGAAATCGTATGCACCCGTGACATCAACCATCAAAATATATATGCAAACTTTAATTAATTCATACAACTCTCACAGAGGTTGTGCCAACTTGCACGGTATCGCATTCGAAGGGGCATCATTATAGCTAATTTCTGAGTTAATTACAGGCAATTCAAACCCACAGTTTTCGAGAAATTCAAGTATTTTCAATTATGGCTTTTGCCACGCGGTCACACTGTCCAGGCCAGCGAAAAATAGTATGCACCCGTGACATCAACCATCAAAATATATATGCAAACTTTAATTAATTCATACAACTCTCACAGGGGTTGTGCCAACTTGCACGGTATCGCATTCGAAGGGGCATCATTTTAGCTAATTTCTGAATAAATTACAGGCAATTCAAACCCACAGTTTTCGAGAAATTCAAGTATTTTCAATTATGGCTTTTGCCACGCGGTCACTCTGTCCAGGCCAGCGAGAAATCGTATGCACCCGTGACATCAACCATCAAAATATATATGCAAATTTTAATTAATTCATACAACTCTCACAGATGTTGTGCCAACTTGCACGGTATCGCATTCGAAGGGGCATCATTATAGCTAATTTCTGAGTTAATTACAGGCAAGTCAAACCCACAGTTTTCGAGAAATTCAAGTATTTTCAATTATGGCTTTTGCCACGCGGTCACACTGTCCAGTCCAGCGAGAAAGCAAATTCAGTCAAGACATTTACCACGAAAAGGTATTTATCGATATATCGCCAAGTGCCAAGCTACGACCTACAACACTTAATTGAGCCAATCGAATACTTTTGGCCGCCAAGTATTGAAAAATATATATTTTATGTTTCAAATTTTCATTGTGATATGTATGCACCCCCTAATTGGTATTTATTTCCCTATTATTTGAATGTATAATTCATCGAAATCGAGCCAGTGGTTTGGTAAAATTTAACATTTTATTGATTTAAGAAAATTATAAAAATTCCCTATTTGTTATTGTGGAGTTGCCATACTGCCGAACAGAATCCCCGTAACTTTGAATGAGAAGCTCGTGCAGAGAAGTAAAGTGAAAAGAAAATATAAGCTGAAATATATAATAAAACTTAAAACATAGATACATCATGTGTAAGTTATTCGTATTAAAACTATTTTGCTGAATGTCTTTTAATATGTTCCTTTATTATAGCGCAAAAGGAAGTCAAGGATTCCAGCGGAAAATTTACGCAGAAAATGTAAGTAGACTTTGAATTTTTTTCTGCATGAGGGTCGGGGTTTCCTGGAAACACAGCATCAATAGCTTAACGGCGGAGCACGGCCATCGCTGGCAAGTAATTGTAAGGAGACTTATACTTATAAATGTAATTCTAAATCCTTACGCGCCAAACTTTTGTATGCCAAGTTCCCGTTCGTATCCCCCTTCCCCACTTCCCCCACAATCCCGAACCAAACCCTCGCTGGAGGTCCCTGCTCGCTAATGCGATTAGTGTGAGTGCTGGCAGCGCGGTTTCCAAACGATTTAAAAATCGCTTAACAGACAACACATCCGCGGCCCAGCTTCATCGCGCCCAACATCCCAGCTTCCACAAAGTGCATATCGATTTCCTTCTGTGTCGACATGTTGATGTCCCAGTGCCACAGAGAGTCTGCTGCATCATTTCTAAGTCTCCTCCGGCTTTTGTTTGAGTTTCGATTCGTGACTTCTCCATCCTGGTTGAAAGTAAATCCGCTCGACACAAAAGGAGCGCGCAGAAGCACACGGAGCATAGCTGGTACAGCGAGGAGCACTCTTCAACTTCCTCCCTCCCCGGCATCGCTATCTTCGTTATCCTTATCATTATCCGGCATACGCGCGGAAACATCGTCCACCCCGAGTAAACAATGTTGGCGCCTGGAAACACTCAAGTGCAATATTTGGCAACAATAACTTAATGTCTACATAAGGTTTTTTCGGATCGTGACTGCAACTCCAGTGGCGGCTTATCAATGTTTAACCAGAGCTGCATAACAGGCGCAGAGCTACAGCAATAAGCCCCGGAGGAGATACTGCTGAGAAGACTTGGATATTTTTGAGAAAAAATTTTTTTATTGGACGGAAGAGGCGAGCTTCAAGTGGTATGCATAGCCGAGGACATCGGGCAGGTGCTGAAATCCCATTCTCCCCCAACTAACATTCCGGGGATATGGCGACAAATCCGCTCTTAATTAATTAACATTTGACTTTGTGTACCGCCATGTGAGCTAGAGGTCGCGACCCCCCGCATGGCGACCCCAATTAGTCGCCCCATTCGATTAAACCCGAGTGCGCTTCGGCTGCATTCCGGAATGGTGTCATACCTGCCATAAAGCATGTCTGCCAGCCGTCAAAGGCGCCGTGTCAACACGACTATTGCACTTCTGCTCCGGCGGGACCAAGATGACATTGCATCACCACCATCGATTCCAGTGGGTCAACAGCCGTCCCGGTGACGGGGTTGCCATCCCCCCGACCCAGGGCTTAGTTCGGTGCGTGTGATTAAACAATTGCATGGCCGGGTGGGAAGCCCTATTTGCCTTTCGGAAAAGAAATTCCTGGAACGGCCCTTATTAAATTGCTCAACCTAAAAGTTTTGAATTTCTCACACGGACACCCTACAACAATTTGGCTCTCAAGTGGCGGCAATGTGCCAAGTGGGGGTATTATTTCAAGTGCAGTGGCGTTCATGACTGGGACCCCGGGTGGAGCGGACGCGTCCGCAAAACATTACTCAAATCGCCCCTAATGGTGGTGTATTTATATTTCGGGGCACGGAGGCCAGCTGACCGACTCATGGACGCGCAACAATTCCATTTACAAATTATAGCTTCGGTGTTTTATAACATATAACCTCCTAAGCTTGGAAATAATTTTTATTTATTTATTTACATTCTGGTTTTGGGACAATTGCAAATTGCCACCAACCACTTAATTTAGCTATAGCTCTTGGGCCTTAAGCTATTTACATATTTTCTGCAAAAGTTTATTTATATATAGTTATTAACAAAATTTAGATATTGTTATATAAGCGTATGGCCTTGATGAAATCATTGGCGCTGGCGATATTGGTGGATTTTGGGGATAGGGCATCAGGTGACTTTATGGAGAGGAAAAAGTGCCGCACGTTGTTTCGCGTACCGCAGTGCTCGCACTGGGGTGGGGGTTGTTTATTGAGAACATGCTCATGGGTGTATCTTGAGTGTCCAAAACGTAGTCTTAAGAATTTTGTGAGATCTCTGCGGTTGATGTTGTCTTCGGATGGGATGGTGTAATCTTTAATTGATCATTTCTTTTCGTTGACATATTTGTAGTGGTCAGATGCGTTTTGCCAGATCGATTCCATTTGTTTTTTGAAAGTATTTTTAATGAATAACTGTGTGTCTGTGAAGTTATAGTTGCATTCCATAACATGTGGGCTTCTTTTGTTGTGAGCTTCTTTTGCTGCTAGGTCTGATGTGTCGTTACCTGTAATCCACAGTAACATAATCTTTGGTTGGTGGCGGTTGAGGATGTCTCGAATACGAACGGTATAGAAAGATTGGTTATTGGTGTTGGTACCTAAAGTTACAGCCCTTCAGTTCAAAAAAAAAGTTTCACTTGTGAATCACCTTGTGAATCCCGTGGGACATGTCCTCTTGCACAAGTGAAGAGCAAGTGACGCTCCATATAGAAAATTGTATGGGATGTCCGCATTTTCACAAGTGAAAATTCAAATGAAAATTTTTCGAAGTCCCACGGGATTTCACTTGTTCCTTATACTCGTTTTTCGTATGGCCTGTCACGTGCCGGTGACACGTCCCAAGTGAAATCACTTGTGAAAATAACATTTTTCCCATGAGTTTTCACTTATGAAATCACTTGCAAGTGACACGTCCCAATTCAAATCACTTGTGAAAATCAGATTTTTTCCATGCGTTTTCACTTATTAAATCACTTGCAAGAGACTCGTCCCAAGTAAAATCACTTGTGAAAATCCGATTTTTCTATGAGTTTTCACTTATTAAATCACTTGCAAGTGATACGTCCCAAGTGAAATCACTTGTGAAAATCAGAATTTTTCCATGAGTTTTCACCTATGAAATCACTTGCAAGTGACACGTCCCAAGTAAAATCACTTGTGAAAATCAGAATTTTTCCATGAGTTTTCACTTATGAAATCACTTGCAAGTGACACGTCCCAAGTGAAATCACTTGTGAAAATCAGATTTTTTCCATGAGTTTTCACTTATAGAATTTAAAATACATAAATTTGTATATACTTTTAAATATATTTTAATTAAATAATGTTATTTAGGTTTTCTGTTAAAGGACACATATTGTTAGTAAGCCTAATTTTGTGTTACGTTAATTTGCCTTTTACATTGGTCTTCGCCTTCCTTAAACCTTTGTCCGGGTCCTCCGAATCCTTTGCCAACGCTCCTGATAACGATCGTATCGAGTGATACACCAATCGAAAGGTATCGCAAAAGCCAAAAAGATTGCATACCAAGACTTTCGAAATATAGATTTGTTTGGAACAAAAGGCGGTGAAAGTGTAAAAGTAAAATTTTAGAAAATTGGAGCTGCTGGATACGGTGGGGCTAAAAACCCCCGGCTATTTAGCTAGTTTTATTCTTACTGGGAATACGCGTCGAATGACACCTCATTTGTTGAAATGAATTTTAAAAGCAATTAAAACTTATACCAAAAGTACACCAAACTTTTATAAACTATATACTTATGTTTGCTTAATGAGGTTTAGTGCGTCTTAACTTGTTTCCAGTCCATTTTTAAAGTACTTAGACCAGATAATAATGAGAAACAATACGATCCTTGAACGATCACATTTTCCGACCTCCCCTAAAAATTAAAAAAATTACATAAATATTTTCTTGCTATTTTCAGAAATAAAAATTTAAACGTGACCAAGGCAATAGAAGCCGCTTTAGAGCTAGGACTATTACGGACGTCAGGCCGTTTGTCAGAAAACGAGTACCAAATAATTCTTACGTCTTTACGTAAAAATTGTTGTATTGCCATTAGTGGATATTTTAAGCAAACAAATGCTCCCAAAAAATGGCAGAAACGAATTTTCCTAAATTACAAAAGAGTTTTAGAAAAGTTGAATTTGTTCGTACCCAAAGGTACTCAACATGACCACACCCAACAAATCAAGCAGTAGCCAAGTTGGGAACAGTACCAGGCGCTCAGTAGCACCCACTGCATATGAGAATGGCTGATCAGCATATTATATGTCTCACTAACTCACCGTCTCACCGACTAAACGGCACACTGACCGGCCAATGCAGTCAGCACATTTTGCAGTGTCTGCCGAGCCAACTACACAAACTGCTACCATAATCAAAACTCCCTGACCTACCTACCTACTTTAGAATATAGCTTACTTCACTAATCATTACACTAAACTTCCGTGTTCCAAGTAGTATATAAACATGTTCCAAATGAAGAATAAAACAGTTATCAACACACCTCTTAACTCCGCGGTTCTACTTCCTACAACTGGGAATAGGGCTCGTAATACACTATCTCAACTAGCAGCTAACCACGTTAGCTCAACCTCAGCGCAGCTCAACATCGCCTGTGGTCCGGCATCGCAGTAACCATCGTTACCATTGCCGCGACGCGATCGTCCTGCCATCATAGCGTCCCCGTGCCAGCGACAAGTGCTCATTACCCCCTTGTCCAGCGGTGTGACCCGGAAGTGTGTACTTCGGTTAGGCACAAACATTGGTGACCCCGACGTGATCCTTTAACAACAAAGGATCACACTCAAGCAACCTCTTCCCACTGAAGGACTCACAGCTTTATCCAGCTCCACAGGATACGCTTCGTCTTCCAGCGTCACAGGAACTTCAGCTTAATCCAGCTTCACAGGATACGCTTCGTCTTCCAGCGTCACAGGAACTTCAGCTTAATCCAGCTTCACAGGATACGCTTCTTCTTCCAGCGTCATAGGAACTTCAGCTTAATCCAGCTTCACAGGATACGCTTCTTCTTCCAGCGTCACAGGAACTTCAGCTTAATCCAGCTTCACAGGATACGCTTCGTCTTCCAGCGTCACAGGAACTTCAGCTTAATCCAGCTTCACAGGATTCGCTTCTTCTTCCAGCGTCACAGGAACTTCAGCTTCATCCAGCTTCACAGGATACGCTTCTTCTTCCAGCGTCACAGGAACTTCAGCTTCATCCAGCTTCACAGGATACTCAGCTTCATCCAGCTTCACAGGATACTCAGCTTCACCCAGCTTCACAAGATTCTTTGTTTCCAAGACACACAATATGTCTACTTCATTCATTGAGGAAACAAGTCACACAAGAATCGATTTACACAATCGATTACTAGACACCCAAAACGAGCTGCAAGGGAAAATCCAACAGCTCATTAAGAATTATGGCAAGGATTCTGCCGACCGACGCCACCGAGACGGCTATTATTCCGGTAAGCTAAATCAGTTAAACGATCTCTGGCAGCAGTTTTGCGACCTAGATGAAGAAGTCCAGCAAGCGGCATTACCCACTGGAAGTGAGTACTCTTCACGATTAGTAGCACTTAAAGAGCTGGTCGAAAAATATCAGAATATCTTTCTGGACAACATGCCGACTGGAAGCGGGCTTCCGAAGGCCCCCCGACGAATTTCGACAAACATCAAGGTCACAACAAGAGATCAAGTCAAAGGAAATTCCGCAATTGACACGGTGATCCGACAGTTGCAGAGAAGATGCAACGAATTGGAGTCATCATTAACATTAGCCTCGAACGCCCCAACCGTCACCCCAGCCCTACAAAGGCACCTGGATCTCCATTGGGCGTTACTGAGGCAAGCCCACGACGAATTGGACAGCACACCTGGGGCCGCAGCCCTGGCAGAAGCAGAGCTAGCCCAATTCCACACATTATACGAGGAATACGAAATGAACCTGCTACGAGAAAACGACGCGCCAATGAGCCTAAACTTGGCACTTCCGCCAATTAGCATTCCGGAGTTCAACGGCGAGTATCTAGACTGGCCACGGTTCCATGATCTCTTTGTGGAATTGGTACATAACAAACCATATTCGGCCAGTCAAAAGCTACATGTTCTACAGAGTTCGCTTCGTGGTGAAGCGAGGAACGTCTTGACAGACACCGCCTTTTCACAGGGTGGCTATGACGACACCTGGTTGCGGTTGAAGGCCAGGTACCAGAACGGCAAAATACTAGTATTCGCCGCCATAGCAAAAATTATTGACCATAGGCCTATAGACGGCTCCTCGCGCCAACTAAGGGCCTTACATGACACTATAAAAAACTCAATGAGTACTCTTAAAAACCTCGATATCAGCACAAAATCCTGGGATCCAATCCTGTGTTTTCTTATCAGAAGAAAACTAGACCACCAGTCTCTAGCTGCTCTAGAAAATTCAGCGGATGCACCAACGGAAATTCCAACGTTATGGAGTGTACTGACGTTTATTGAGCGGCGCGCTTGCATGCTGGAGACGATAAGCGCTCAACATACAGCAACACTCCGCCATCAGTCAGTTCCCAACGAAGAGAGCTGTAAGATTTGTCACCTAGGACAACATAATCTTAGAGCATGTAGCCGTATCCAGCAAATGGACCCCAAAGCACGGCGTCAAGCCATTGTTCATGTAGGAGCATGCACAAATTGTTTGTCTACAGCTCATAAGGTTGAAAACTGTGGATCACCGACCACTTGTCGAGTCTGCCAGCAACGGCATCATTCACTGTTACACCAAGGACCGACTAGCAATCCAGTGGCCGGCGCAGTAACCATTGCAGGCTACGACCACGTAGGAGGATATACTATGCTCGCGACCGCCAAGGTCTCATTACAAGGGCCAAACGGTCAATTACAAACATGTCGCGCTGTAATAGATGGTGGATCACAGGTGAATCTTATCTCAAGGAGAATGGCAGATCTGCTATCTCTTAAGGAAAGGTCACCGATTGAAATATCTGGAATCGGAGGAAAGATATCAACAGCAATTAGATCAACACTAAAGCTCTCATCATGTACATCAGGGTTTGAAAAACTACTAGAGGTATTTATTATGCCCACAGTCATTACAGACCAACCGTCAGTACCGATTACAACCGATCTTAATATTCCCGAGAGACTGCCGTTAGCAGATCCTGACTTTCGGCAACCTGGACCCATTGACCTAACCTTAGGGGCTGAGGTGTATTCTCGTGTAATAACCGGTGAACTTCTTGAACTAGTACCTAATAAACCTTTGGCACAAGGCACTAGGCTTGGTTATGTAATCACAGGTTATCTCAATAAAGAAACCTCATCTGATACGGAAATCAACCCTATTCAGGTAGAAGGCAGAGGTGATTTTGCAGGACCGAACGTTGCTTATGAACCAACGAAAGATAAAAATCCGATGAATATAGAACCGACTTCTCATCAATTCAAAACCTACAAGAAGGCTGACTTTGGTTCACCATTTCTAAACTTAACCAAGAAAGATCTTAGTTTTGTTGCAGAACGTCCACATACCATAGACGTGCCAAATGATCAAGTTCTACGAGGGCACAATTTCAGTCCCCACGGTAATGTCAATTTTATCGCTAAGGGGAGTGTTAAGCAGCATCAAGAAGATGTGAAGGACCTGAATCACAAACCGCAGTTGAAGGAAAGATCCACCTTGGTCAATGATTTGTTAGGTGCTCCCTATACAATTCGGTCAAGGGCTGACCAACATCACGACTTAATTGAGGGTACCCCTCAATGGGGGGGAGAATGTTCGTACCCAAAGGTACTCAACATGACCACACCCAACAAATCAAGCAGTAGCCAAGTTGGGAACAGTACCAGGCGCTCAGTAGCACCCACTGCATATGAGAATGGCTGATCAGCATATTATATGTCTCACTAACTCACCGTCTCACCGACTAAACGGCACACTGACCGGCCAATGCAGTCAGCACATTTTGCAGTGTCTGCCGAGCCAACTACACAAACTGCTACCATAATCAAAACTCCCTGACCTACCTACCTACTTTAGAATATAGCTTACTTCACTAATCATTACACTAAACTTCCGTGTTCCAAGTAGTATATAAACATGTTCCAAATGAAGAATAAAACAGTTATCAACACACCTCTTAACTCCGCGGTTCTACTTCCTACAACTGGGAATAGGGCTCGTAATACACTATCTCAACTAGCAGCTAACCACGTTAGCTCAACCTCAGCGCAGCTCAACATCGCCTGTGGTCCGGCATCGCAGTAACCATCGTTACCATTGCCGCGACGCGATCGTCCTGCCATCGTAGCGTCCCCGTGCCAGCGACAAGTGCTCATTACCCCCTTGTCCAGCGGTGTGACCCGGAAGTGTCTACTTCGGTTAGGCACAAACAGAATTTAAAAAGAAAGACTTTTTTATTGGAAAATAAATCAGAGAAATCAGAAAATGAATGCAAATTCAGAATTTTCTGGAAATAGTGTTGAAATGCAGCACAAAGTTTTCAGAAAAAAAAAGCATAGAGCACGTGATAAGGGAAAACTTTTTCTCTGTTAATAATGCGTGTTCAATTAACTTCAAAAGTTTGCGAATGAATAAGGAATCGTTTTGTGCTTATGCATATTGTCAAGATCCCGCTTGCAACTTTTACAAGTTTCAGGGATCTTTTAATGGAAATGTAAAAATGTTTTCGAATAGAATCGGATATAGGCATTCCATAAACTTAAAAAAATCTACTCAGTGCAGGGCCTTAAATAGATTCCTTTCCAAAAAGAAATTAAAGGCAGCACTGCATTTGAATTTAGAAATAAATTGATAAATTTGGCCAACACAAACAGGGCGCTAATTGGTAATGATCAAATGATCAATAAACATTTGTCCTGTTACCGGAATTTTATATCAGAGGAAAACGCAAAAGAGGATTTTGATAAAGATCCCTTTAAAGATACCTTTGATATGAAATGTAAGAATTTTTCACACTTCATTCAGTTTCTATCGACGAAACTGGAAGTGTATTTGTGGAACAGAGAACACATAAGTCTTTTGGTGAATAACATCAAGAAGGATACATTGCATTTAGATGCAACGGGATGTGTTGTGCAACGAATGAAATATGTGGAGAAAATAATTCTCCCGTACTCATTGGTTGCACATGTTCCAGAATATAATATGGTATATCCTGTGGCGCATGCCATTTTGTCTAATCACTTTACATATGATATTGTTCGCTTTTTAAGCGAGCTAAATAGGTGTTGTAAAGTGTATAAGTTAAAGCTGCCAATTTGCAAACGAATAATAACCGACGTCAGTATGGCTATTATTCAAGCCATTTTGAATGAATTTAACGATCTAGATAGTGACATATTTCCTAGTGTATGCGTTCAATTTTGCACAAGTCACTATGCCAAAATAATGTGTGCTGATATCGACAAAACCGTTGGATTGGCTAGTATTGAGTTAAGAGATTTTGTTAGAAATGCTCTTGGTCTCAAGACCGTTAAGCAGGTGGCCTTAAAATCATGGTATGGGCATGTTTCTCGTACAGTGGTGTGGGCCCCATACGTTTGATCGATGCGATCATGGACCAACATGTTTACGTAAATATACTGAGAAACGTCACTCGTTGTAATTATTTATTTATTTATTTATATAAAGCTAGCTGAAATTTAAAACTATAGGCTAACCAAATTAAGAACACTTCAATTTTAAACTTAATTTTGGTTTTTTTATGGAATGTGATGATTTTCATGACGTTGTCGGGGGTTGGGTTTGAGATAATGTTGATGGGGTTAAGCGAATGGAAGGATTCTGATCTGGGTTGGGATAAGGAAGGACAGTGTATAATGATATGTTGGATATTGGGGAGTGGTGGCAGAATGGGCATGTGTTGGGAAGTGTTCTAGTTCTACCTAGTCGTAGCTGGTGTTCTAATTATATTTTATTATTTATATATATATACTTTTGAGCAGATGTATTATTTTAGAGTAGATACTTTAAAAGTGTGTATATAGTTTTTCCGTTCATATAAGTTAGTTGATTACTAGATGTGTTACAAATTGGTAAACTAGTGAGGATTTTTCCGTATTTGCGCGTGGGTGAGCTTAAGTTACAGACACAATGGTTATTTAACGTAAGATTACGATAAGTATGTAAGCTTAATCTACCGAGTGTTGTATGTAAATGGCTCAGCATTTATAACGATATATAAATAATCGCAAGTTCGATGTCACCTGGGTAAAGTTCACCCTAGCCCGTTGCTGCTACCACCGCTCCACCTACAGATCCTTAACCCGGATGTCGGCACTCTGCTGTCAGTGGTCGAACACGCAGTGAGGGAAGGCATTTCCAATAGATCTTACAGGCCTCGGTCACATCGTTGTCATGCTGTATCTTTCAGACAGATATCCAAATGCGGCTCACCGGCACCGGCAAAAATGTGCTCTCCGGACTTCTCGATGATGCACTGCATCATTGGACTTGGTCAGGCGCTTCAGACCCTACGCCAGCTTGGGCAGATCGGTGGGGTTCTTGGGCTCCACAGGGGATAGGAAGAGCTTCTTGACCTGAAATCGAATGAGAAGATAGTACGAAATTAGTAATTTCAAATATTGTATTCTTCACTGTTTAATCTGTAAAAATTTTAAATATTCTATAAGTGTATGAAGATATGTAAATCACAAATTACATTGACAATTATTTTCTTTCCCTGCCGATTCGAGTACGGGTCGCGCCCCTGTAACTGCTGTAGTTCCATGACTATACCGTCGCATTGCAAACTCACATCCTTGATCTGCTTTGAGGGACAGCTTGGAAAACTAGAGGCGCTTCAGTCTCCTCTTCACGGCCGACGGACTGATGTACTTTTTGTGGCCAAGGCAAGATGTTTAACTGGTGAATTCGAAGCTCTTATTCGACGTCGTTGACAAGGTCTTACAATCGTCTATCTCAGATGAAACCTGCTAAGGACTGTGTGCCCGCTTGGGCGTGCTGATGGGAGCTGGCCCGGTATTCGCGGGAGAAGCATTGATGAGGGCTCTGGAATAGTGTATCGCTGAAGATAGATGTCTCCGAAATGGTGAGGTTGTTACCGTGCAGAGATAGCTCTAAGAACTTGAGGCGCTTCAGTGATAAACCCTTCCATGCGTGGTGTCCATTGAGGAACTTGCCTTTTCATTTGCTGGGCGTTCCGGACTCTGCAGTTGCTCCCCATCGACCACGCCCGCGGGATAGAAGGTTTGCTTAATCTCGAGCCCAGGCGGCAGGTTGAACACTAGATTTTCGCCACCACCGCTGACATCTACTGTCGATGCCTCGTTGGCAAGGTCCAGCTGGCTCTGCTCCTGCTTCACCTGCAGCTGCAGCACGTTCTTTATATCCTCCTGCCCCGCTCCATCGTCCTCCAGCTTTGTCCAACAAAGGTTCTGATGGTGCTGTTGCTGCTGCTGCAGGGTGCTTTGTATCACAGATGAATAGGCCACAGTAATGGGCGTGGCAGTCGCAGACGATCCAGCGCCTGCCTCCGACCGCCTTTGTACCGGGGACGCCGTCTTGTGGAGGATCACCTGGGCCTGCGGTGTGCTGACCACGTCCACGGCTTGTAAATTCGTGATGGGCGATCCATCTGCGGAGCTCAACGCCGGGCTCGCATATTGCGCCGGATAGGATCCCGCCGGAACTGGCACTGCCAGCGGCACCGGACTGCCATCCTGCTGCTCAACTATTGTCGCTCGGAACGGCTGGCCATCCTTGCGCGTCACCTTGACCTTCCGGCCATCGATCATGTAACAGGTGTCCGGCTCTGTTTCCGCCTCGGCGATCTCCTGTTGCAGTTGCTGCTGGAGCTGCTGCTGTTGTTGCTGCGCTGCCTGCTGTTGTTGCTGCTGCTGCTGCTGTTGTTGTTGCAGTTGGATCAGTTAAATCGAGTCGTTGTAGGCTTTTAATTGCTTTTCCTGCTTAATCTGCACTTTGTCGGCCACCAGGTTGAGCTGTTGCTGCTGCGCCTGCTGCTGTTGCTGTTGGGCCTGTTGTTCCTCCAGAGCTGCCGGCGCTGGCGGGCACGATGCGGTTGTAGGCGTACGACCAGGGACTGGAGTTGGGATCCATGGTTGGCTTGGACTCTGCTACTGCTGTTGGCTGGTAATTTTTAGACGTTATAGAATCGGAACTGTCGGTCTGCTCGGGCCCAGCATTATCTTCAACTGCACAACGCTCCAAATAGCACGAGCGGTTTTTATGTTTAGTTTCGGGCGCAGCGTTACGTTTTTTTAGATTCGGTGCATAACTTGTTTGTGGATGAAACAATCTCCAAAATGCCCGCTCTGCTGCCCATCGGCCAAGGTGATTTGCAACTTTCTAGGTAAGTTTTCGCATTTCCTCACTCCTTTCTATTTCATCCTTTCTCTCTCCAGACGACCTCTCTCGCCTCTCGTCTCTCTCTCTCTCGCCCTTCAATCGTCCTCCGCCGGCTGAGCCTGGCTTCACGCTGGCAACACTCGAGAGCTGGTGTGGAGAGGACTTCGCATTTGCTTCGCTGCAGGTGAGTATTTTGGTGTCGTTTGGCTGCTTCCTGTATTAACCCAGTATGAATTTCAGGATGCTGGAGCTGCTATGTATGCCCCTTACTTCTGGCCCCTGTTTCAGCCGCGTTTCCCGTTTTTGCCGGTTTTCAAACTCCGTTTTGTTCATTTTATTCAAATTTTATTTCGGCCGCTCCTCGAACACTCTCGTGCCCGCCAGCCCCAACCGGATGCGGAACGCGCGCCCCTCTCTCCATACGCGCACGCTGCGCCTGCCGCCCAGAATGCGAGCCTCCTGTACCACCGGTGCCTCCGCGATCCCTTCGGGCCACTCATGCTCCGCGATCTCTCGCCATCGCTGGCCCTCCGGCGCCGACACCGTCCGCGACAATTTCGGCCGTGTCACCATCTCGGACACTTCGGGCGCCGAGTGCTGCCGCTTGAGCGGAGGACGGCCGTTTTCCACGGGCTCAGGCCACACCCAGGGTCCTCGCTCCAGAGGCTCCGCGGTTACTGTCGCGCTCCCGGTAGGCATTGGCGTCGATGGCCCTGTCCTTGGCGTTGTTGGTCCGGTGCTCGGCGTCGGTGGTGCCCACTCCGGTCTGCCACAGGTCCTGGGATCCAGCGGGCTCACCCGGAAACCACTTTCTTCCCAGATTCGGGGCTCCTCCGTCGCTGCCGTCTCCTCTACGGGTCCGGCCAGGTCCAGGCAACCGTCTGCTGTCGCCACCTAACTCCTTCGGCCACGAACGTCCGGGTGCTGTGGCTCACATGGGCCGCCGGTATTTTTTTTTTTTTTTTTTTATATTCATTTATTTCATACAACTATATACATTAAAAGTGAGTTTAAGACAGAAGTAGGGGGCCGTGGTTGCGCGGTATCACCGCAAGGTATTGCTTCGCGCAATGGTAGCCACCTAGGCTGTTACTTCTCTCCTCTCGTTATCGGTGCGACGCAGCGTTCGCAGTACGCTCGCTGCGTAGGCTGCCGTCGCTTCCCAATTCGCCTCCTTCAGCAGCATGAGGGGCACAAAGGTTTCTGGCCGAACTCTTGCCCCGGTGGTCTCCGTAAGTATCTGGCGGTCATAGCCAAAGCGGCGACATTCAAATAGGACATGCTGAGCGTCCTCGACAATGCCGCTGCCGCACTCTGGGCAGCCGTCCTCCGTGTCGTGCCCGAAGCGCTTAAGAAAGCTTCGGAAGCAGCCGTGTCCACTCAGCGCCTGCGTGAGGTAAAAATCCACCTGGCCGTGCTTCCTACTTAGCCATGGCTCTATGCTGGGAATGAGCTTGTGCGTCCAGCGACCCTTGCTGGAGATGTCCCAGGCTGCCTGCCAGTTGACGACGCTCTGCATCCTGGCTCTTCTCTTCACCTCGGTCTTGGTACTGCGGTCCGCCTGTTCGCCTGCTAGAGCCGCGCGAATCTCCTTGGCCTCCCGCACCAGTTCACACAGGGGAACTTGGCCTGCGATGACAAGGGCTGCGTCGTCCGAGATCGTCCTGAAGGCACTCGAAATTCTAACGGCGCACAGGCGGTACGTCGAGTTAACACCTCGCATGTAGCTACTCACAGCAGTGGCCTCAGCCCACACTGGAGCCGCGTACAGCAACTGCGACTTGACAACAGTCGCGAGGAGCCTGCGTCTGTCCTGCTTCGGTCCCCTGGTATTCAGCAGGATCCTGCAGAGCGATCCTGTGGTTTCGCTTGCCTTCTTGTTTACGAACTCCAGGTGTTCGCGGTAGGAGAGGCGGGTGTCCAGCATGACTCCCAGGTACCTTATGGCACGCTGAGAAGTTATCGTTGACCCTCCGATCTGTATGTGCGCCGACTCCACTGCTTTCCTGCTTGAAATCAGCACCGCCTCAGTTTTGTGAGAGGCCAGCTCTAGGCCCGCCACTGCGAGCCACTCCTCCACTGCTCGAATTGCGCAGTTTGCAGCTGCCTCCACGGCCGCAACTTCCTTGGCCACCACAACTAGCGCGACATCATCCGCAAAGCCCACAATGTCGGTGCTGCTCGGCAGTGGGAGCTTCAAAACACCGTCATACATCGTGTTCCAAAGCAGAGGGCCCAGTACCGAGCCTTGAGGAACACCGGCTGTCACCTCGTACGTCCTGGGGCCCACAGAGGTATCTAGGACCAACTCCCTTTTGCTGAGGTAGCTGTGCACTACATTCAGCAGGTAATCCGGGATGTTGAAGGACCGTAGTGCCTCGAGTGTCCTCCCCCAATCGGCTGTGTTGAACGCGTTCCGTATGTCCAGCGTGACCACTAGACAATACTTTTTCGTCCCGCCTTTCCATCTGGTACCCGCGATGGCTTTAGCAGCAATATTGGTGACCCTCTCTATCGCGTCCAGTGTAGATTTCCCTTTACGGAAACCGTACTGGTTGGAAGACAGTCCACCGGCGTCCTCCATGGCAGCGTTAAGTCTTGTTGCGATGACCCTTTCGAAGACCTTGCCTATAGTGTCCAGCAGGCAGATGGGTCTATAGGAAGAAGCTTCGCCCGCTGGTTTCCCTGGCTTCGGCAGGAGCAGAAGTTTTTGGCGCTTCCACCTGTCGGGGAAGGTCCCTTCCAGCATGCACGTGTTGTAGAGCGATGCTACCACGCCCGGATGGAGGGATAGCAGGGTCTTCACTGCCCTGTTCGGGACCAAATCCGGCCCGGGTGCCTTCTTGCTCTTCAGGTTCCTTGCCGCAGACAATAGCTCCGTCTCCGTGACCGGACATATCTGGCTCCCAATTTGTCGCGTCCATCGGGGGATGCAATGGCGGCGACCCTCTGGAAACAGCACTTGGGCCGCCGGTATGTCCGTCCGGATGTGTTGCTGCTGCGGTGGTGGCTGCTGCTGCGGTGGTGGCTGCTCGCGCTCGAGCTGCTGCTGCTGTGGTGGCTGCTGCTGCGGTGGTGGCTGCTGCTGTGGTGGCTGCTGCTGCGGTGGTGGCTGCTGCTGTGGTGGTGGCTGCTCGAACCTCGGCGTGGGCGGTCGTGCTGGCGTCCACTGTGGTGACCCCTCGTACCGCGGTGTGGGCGGGATTTCGGGCAGCCACCGCGGAGGTGAGGACGCCCAGTCGTCTGCCACTTCTTGCGGCGGGATGCAGGGCTCGGGCGCATACCTCGGCGTGGGTGGGTACCCCGGGTTTTCCCACAGCTGCTGCTCCTCCTCCTCGGCCATCCGCAGTTGGGCCTGCCACTCCGGCGACTCTTCCATCTCCTTTAACCGCCGCTCCTCACTCCGCCTTCGCGCCTCGCACTTTCGTCGAAACTCCCACGTAGCCGCTACCACAGCCTCGGCATGGCTACTGGGAGCCAGCTGGTCCTGGGGCGGCTCTTCGCTAGCCCACTCCACCTCCGCCTCGCCAGTCGGGATGCGTCCGTCGGCCCGGTTGACCGCTTTGCGAAACCGCCGTTGCTCCACCCGCGGGTCCTCCACCAATTCGACGTCGCTGTCGGAACTGATGACCGGCTCGGGGACGCCCCGCCCGGAGATCCGCCGCGAGGTTCGGGTAGGCCGGGCTGTCGACCATCCTTGCCCCGGGCTAGATCCTCCGGACGGCTGGAGGGCAGCCATCATTTTGCGCGCTTCGCTCCTGGTTATGCGAGTGCTCATGATGCTCGTCGATTTTGATTGTTCAGCTGGAGCCAGGGCTCCCTTTAATGACACCTCGGTTCCGAGCCTTCCTCTTTGCTCATTCCCAGATCTACGGTACAGCTCTCTGCTCTGTGCCGTCTTCCCCCTTCCTTCGGCAGACTTTTGATGCGTGTTTTTTCCTTCCTCCGATCAGTCCCAATCGAGACCTTAGACGCTCTGGTTCGCTCCCTTCTCCTGATGTCCTTTATGTGTTTCATTGCGCCTTTGTAGATGCCCTGTAGTATCCTTGGAGTCGGTTTGTAGTATCCCTTTCGAATCCTTGGAGGTATCCTTGGAATTTGTTCGTAGTATCCTTTGGGAATCCTTGCAGGTATCCGTGGACTCTTTTCGTAGTATCCTTTGGGCATCCTTGAAGGTATCCTCGGAATCCTTTCGTAGTACCCTTTGGGCATCCTTGGACTCCTTTCGTAGTATCCTTTGGGCATCCTTGGACGTATCCTTGGACTCCTTTCGTAGTATCCTTTGGGCATCCTTGGAGGTATCCTTGGGATCCTTTCGTAGTATCCTTTGGTCATCCTTGGAGGTATCCTTGGACTGCTTTTGTAGTACCTTTTGGGAATCCTTGGACGTATCCTTGGACTCCTTTCGTAGTATCCTTTAGGCATCCTTGGGGGTATCCTTGGGGTCCTTTCGTAGTATCCTTTGGTCATCCTTGGAGGTATCCTTGGACTCCTTCCGTAGTATCCTTTGGGCATCCTTGGGGGTATCCTTGGACTTTCAATGTTGTTTTGCTTCTGTTGTGTTTGCTTGCTGTGGCCGCTCGCTTGTGTTTTCCGTTTGTTGCTGTTTCAGCTCGCTTACGTGGATGGTCCGCTCTTTCTTTGTGTTTATGTGTCGTATTTTGCAGATTACTGGTTACGCAAAACCTATGACTTGGTAAGGTCCGTCGTATCTTAGGGCCAATTTTGCTGCGAACCCCTCGGCCGCTTTTGATAAGTGGTGTCCTTGGCCCACACGACGTCACCCACCTCTGGCGTCCATTGCCTCCTCCTTAGGTTATAATGGTCCTGGGATGCTTTCTCCAGGTTCCGCCCTACAATCTCGAAGATTTCCCTGAGTTTGTTTGCTTTCTCTTCCGGGGTCTCTGTCGGTCGTCCGGTCCCTACGGTTTCTCTGTCGTATAGGGCGCTCGGTAGTCTTGGTTCCCTGCCTTGGGTAATGAACGACGGTGTAACCTGTGGATTCTGAAACGCTCGTGTTTACTGCCAGCATGATTTCTGGCCATTTTTCGTCCCAGTCTCTTTGGTTCTGCCCTGCGAACTGCGCTATCATTGTTTTCACCGTCCTATTGGCTCTCTCAGTCGGGTTCTCCTGTGGGGTGTATGGAGCTGTGAACTGTTGCTTGGCTCCCATTTCGGCCAGGAAACTCTTGAAAGTTTTGCTGGTAAACTGGACTCCGTTGTCCGTTATGACTATTTTGGGCACCCCATACCTCGCGATTATGCGTTCTTTAAAAGCTTTCTTGAGGGACTCGGCCGTCGCGCTTCGCAGCGGCACCAACTCAGTCCACTTGGAGAACCGGTCTATCAATACTAGCAGCATTTGGTTGCCGTGCTTCGAACGCGGCAGGGGTCCGACGAAGTCCGCACATACCGTAGCCCATGGTTCCTCTGGCACCTGAGTAAGCATTTTCCCAGCCATTTGCATCTGATTCGGCTTGAATCTCATGCATGTCTCGCATCCTCGCACGTGGGCTCGGGCGTCCCTGTGCATTCCTGGCCAGTAGTACCGGTCTGCCAGACGTGCTATTGTCTTTCGGCTTCCTACATGGCCAGCCGCCGGTGAGTCGTGGTTCTCCTTCAGCACCGTTTCCCGTAGAGCTTTCGGGACGCACATCTTCCATGTTGCAACATCTTCGCTGCCCGCTCTATGAGGTATATTCCTGTACAGGGTGTTACCCTCCATCACGTAGTCCGGATACTTTTGCGGCTGGGTCCTTATCTTTTCGCGCATTTCCAGAATCCAGCTGCATGCTGCAGAAGCATCCGCCGCCGACATCTCCTTGTTCCCTCGAAGCGTTTCCGGCTGTGGCTGCCTTGACAAAGCGTCTGCCACCACGTTGAGTTGCCCTATCCTGTACGCTATTTCGAAGTCGTACTGCTGCAACTCCAGGGCCCATCTGGCGATCCTCCCTGAAGGGCTCTCTATGCTGTTGAGCCACTTCAGTGCCATGTGGTCGGTTACTACTTTAAAGTGGTAACCTTCCAGATACGGTTTGAGCTTTCGGATTGCCCAGACGATTGCCAAGTCTTCGAGGAGCGAGATTGCTACGTCGAGACGTTCGGGATTGGGATACCAGGAATCTCCGAATTGAGACGCAGGTAGCTGAGATCCAGAGGGCATCACACGGCTAGGTCAAGGCGGTCGATTAACCCTGTCCACAAAGTCCTGGCGTTACGCCTAGAAAGAGTATACCAAGCCAGAAGGGAGAGCGGTCGATCGGTACCGTCTCGAGTGGAATTATCCAGGAGAGCCCTACGGATTCGACTTGCGAGGTCCCGGAGCGGCGTGCCCGAACCCTGAGTATAACAAGCCAGAAGGGAGAGCGGTCGATCAGTACGGTCTCGAGTGGAATTATCCAGGAGAGCCCTACGGATTCGACTTGCGAGGTCCCGGAGCGGCGTGCCCGAACCCCGAGTGCCAAAAGCCACGCGGAAACGTCCCGGACAAAAGGCAAAAGGGTGAGGCTAGGGTGGAACGTTCGTTTACACTAGGCGTGGAAGCGAAGTATGGCGCGAGGCAGCTTCGTGGCGTTCCGCCTTGACTGTCCGCGCGGGCTGAGCAGAAACCCCAGTGGGACCATCCGGGACAGAGCAAGGGACAGGCGGCGGTGTGTCGAAAGGAGCGATCATGGAGAGCGCAGCTTCTGTTCACCCTAGTCTGAGAATGGTGACGCTTCCCTAAGCCCGTACGGCCGATACCCCTCGCGAGTCCGAGTCGGTACCAGCAGTCACCAAGTCACGCGTGAGAAGCGAACAGCGAGCGAGCGTCTTCAGGGAGCTGCGAGGCTCTTCAGGGAGCGGCGAGGATCTTCAGGGAGCTGCGAGTATCTTCGGGGAGCTACAGGATAGGAGCACCGAGTCATCAAGGCGAGAGGTCGTCGAGTCAATCAGGACCGTCGTAAGCACCGAAGGTCACAAGCAACGAGTCCAGGCCAACCAAGCGACTAAGACACTTGTAATAATATACCCGCACTAAACCCAATACGAACCCGTGAATTCTGTGCTTCCTCAATGAGCTACTGGGCGGTCACGTTAATATAAATTTGGTGGGACCAACACACAATATACTGAGCTAGCCGCACGAATCTCGTAGCGAGCAGACCATAAAAATCAGTTCGTTACATCTAGTGCCCAACGTGATTGTCCCAACAGTGAGAACAGCACAATAAAAATGAGAAAGAAGTGGATTTACCGCCTCAAGAAGCGAGCAGAGGGCAGAAACGTCAGATGACTTACAACAGGTGCGAGGCGGCAGGATTAGGCATTAGGCCGAAGCGAGAGTCATCCATACGCCACACGGAAAGGACAATCAGCATAGTACAAGGACATAGATAAGGATGGATGGGGATCCCGACCGCAAGGCAGCAGGATTCAGCATCGGGCATTTGCCAGAGTCATCCGCGATTAGGCCCGGCGGAAAGGACACTTTCGAGGACGGCAAAAGCATATGGGTAACGTTTAGGGATCCACCCGCAAGGCAACAGGATTCAGAGTCGGGCATTCGTCAGTCATCCCTGATTACGGCAGGCGGAAGGGACACTTACAAGACGGCACAAGGATACGGGTAACGATAAGGGATCCACCCGCAAGGCAACCGGATTCAGCGTCGTGCTTTTGCCAGAGTCATCCGTGGTTACGCCAGGATTCCCGAAGGACACCCAAAGGATACTTTAAGAATACCCCAACACCCCAAGGATACCCCGAGGGCACCGCCCAGGAACGCCCCGAAGAATACCCAAGGATACCCCAACAACACCCTAAGGATACCCGAAGGACACCCCAAGGATACCCGAAGGACACCCCAAGGATACCGCCCAGGAACGCCCCGAAGCAAGGTTAAGGCCCATGGACAACTTGCAGGGATACTCACCAAGGGTGATCAAAGTTAGGGTCTCAAAGAAAGTAGGTTAGGGAGCTCAGAGGAACTACGAGCATCAGCATCCAGAGTGCCACTATGATCTGACGGAGTACAACGTTTGTGTTTTACGAAGGAAGGGAAGACGGCACTGCAAAGAGAGCTGTACCGTAAGAGCGCGAGCGCCCCAGGGAAGATCATAACGGTGTTGGGCAAAGAGGATGGCGCGCAACCGAGGTTTCATGTAAGGGGAGCCTTGCGACGGTCGAGCATTACAAGTCAAGGAGCCAAGATGAGCACACGAGTCACAAGGTCCGAAGCGCGCAGGAGGATGGCGGCCCTACAGGGGCCGGGTCGGGGACCCGGCCTACCCGAGCTCCGCGGCGGACCCACGCCGAGGACTCCGCAACGGATCCCGCGGTGAGCTCGGATAGCGACGTGGAGGTGGTCGGCGATCCCGTCGTCAAGGAGAGGGAGAGGGAGGCGGCTCCGGCTCGAAGTTCCGAGGGGCCACGCAGAGGCGGGCCACCGAGGAGACTCGGAAGCGGTTCCGGGACCGGGAGCCGTCGGACAAGGAGCAGCAGCGGACGACGGAGGAGTAGGCACGGTGGCAGGTCAGGCTGCGCCAGGACCACGAAGCGGCGGCGGCGCGATGGCATGCCCGTCTGCAGGAGGCGGATGAGGTAGAGCGTCGGTTGTGGGAGGAGCCGGTGGAGGACTCGTGGGAGGTCCCACTCACCTTCAGATACGCGGCCGAGGAGCCCAGTCCGGGGCGGAAGGGCGAGGATGAGGACGAGCTGTGCGCGCCGTCCCCTCCGGAGGTGCCACTTACTCCCCGCTACGAGGGGGAGTAGTTCGCAAACGAGGACCGGGATAGCGATGGAGGAGCCCCGGTGGCCACGCCGCCGTGGAGGCCGGCCCTGCCACTAACGCCACGATACGTCGAGTCAGAGCAACCGATCGCTCAGCCTCAACCCGAGCAATCGATCGCGCAGCCCCAACCACAACCGCACGTGGATGCAGCCCACCAGGCACAGGCGGAGGAGCAGACGGTGGTGCGGACGGAGGTGCTGGCAGCCCACGTAAGCCACAGCACGCGGGCATTCGTGGTCGAGGGCGTGCGGTGGCGCCAGCAAACGGTGGTGTGGACGTGGCCAGAGGACGGAGGCGGCGAGGGAGAAGCCCAGGATATGGGCCCGAGGTGAGTCCTCGGGATCCCCGGACGAGAGACCGACAGGATGCGTGGGTACCGCCGACACTGAGCACGGGCCCGCCGGACAGAGGTAAATAAACATTAAAAAAAAAGCAGAAAACAATGAATTCCCAAGGAAAAAAAATGAAAAAAAAGGGGCACTGGGCCAAGAAGGGACATGGCTGGAAAAAGAACGGGGCATACATGGGCCGCACCACCAACCTGAAATTCAAAGGGGCTTAAAGCAGAAACGAACATCATAATACTTACATGCTGTCCCGGTTGCGAAGCAAAAGCGAAGTCCTCTCCGCACCTGCTTTCGAAAGTTGCCAACATGAAGTCAGGTGCAGCCGACAGAGGACGAGTGAAGGGCGTCAGAGGAAAAAACGAAAGGAGAGAGAAAGGATGAGATAGAAAGATGTAAAAGAAATGCGAGGACTTACCTATGAAAGTTGCAAAATCACCACGAGCCAGGGAAGTGCACGCCTCGGTAGGCGATCGATTAACACTGGACGAAAGTGCGATCGATTGGCACACGCAAACTGGAAAAATCGGCAAAAGGTGGAAACATCGCAACGAGCCGGTTGTAACGCCGTACCGTCGGTATCGATAGTCGATGAAACATCGATCACGCACTGATGGTGTGACCAGGCGGAGGAACCATGGAAAGGAGTAGGACGCACCATGTTTCCACGGGAAACATGGGAAATATCGGCGCGGGAGATTTCAAGTTGCTACGAGGAGGATGACCAGCGCTGTAGAAACTCAATGGAGTTAAGAGCGTCAAGGGAGCATCGGGAATCGGAAGGAGCATCACAAGAGCTCAAAGGCTAAGGGAAACGCCGGAGAGTAGGAACGAGTTAGAAATGTTTCATGAAGTAAGGGGGGAATGTGAGGAGTTGAATAACTCGCCAAAAATCTAAGCAGAACAAGAGAGTTTGGGGACCAAGGAGCGGATAAGGAGAGAGTGAAGACTTGCGGGCAGAGCAAGAGTGCCATGTGGGGATAACGGGACTCCACCGGACTTTGGACTCTCCCGTGAACTTTGCATCGGGAGAAGAATTGCCACTTCTCGGCAGTGGAGCGGCCCACAGGCGTGCCACAAGCATCACGGCAACCAGCGGGACGGCGGCCGTGGGCAGAACATTTTTTTTTTTTTTTTTTATATTCATTTATTATCTACAATTATATACTTGTAAAAGTTAGTTCAAGAACAGGAATAGTGGGCCGTGGTTGCGCGGTATCACCGCAAGGTATTGCATTGCGCAATGGTAGCCACCTAGGCTGTAGCTTCTCTCCTCTCGTTGTCGGTGCGACGCAGCGTTCGCAGTACGCTCGCTGCGTAGGCTGCCGTCGCTTCCCAATTCGCTTCCTTCAGCAGCATGAAGGGCACAAAAGTTTCTGGCCGAACTCTTGCCCCGGTGGTCTCCATGAGTATCTGGCGGTCATAGCCAAAGCGGCGACATTCAAAAAGGACATGCTGAGCGTCCTCGACAATGCCACTGCCGCACTCTGGGCAACCGTCCTCCGTGTCGTGCCCGAAGCGCTTAAGGAAGCTTCGGAAGCAGCCGTGTCCACTCAGCGCATGCGTGAGGTAAAAATCCACCTGGCCGTGCTTCCTACTTAGCCATGGCTCTAGGCTGGGGATGAGCTGGTGCGTCCAGCGACCCTTGCTGGAGATGTCCCAGGCTGCCTGCCAGTTGACGACGCTCTGCATCCTGGCCCTTCTCTTCACCTCGGTCATGGTTCTGCGGTCCGCCTGTTCGACTGCTAGAGCCGCGCGAATCTCCTTGGCCTCCCGCACCAGTTCACACAGAGGAACTTGGCCTGCGATGACAAGGGCTGCGTCATCCGAGATCGTCCTGAAGGCACTCGAAATTCTAACGTCGCACAGGCGGTACGTCGAGTTAGCACCTCGCATGTAGCTGCTCACAGCAGTGGCCTCAGCCCACACTGGAGCAGCGTACAGCAACTCCGACTTGACAACAGTCGCGAGGAGCCTGCGTCTGTCCTGCTTCGGTCCCCTGGTATTCAGCAGGATCCTGCAGAGCGCTCCTGTGGTTTCGCTTGCCTTCTTGTTTACGAACTCCAGGTGTTCGCGGTATGAGAGGCGGGTGTCCAGCATGACTCCCAGGTACCTTATGGCACGCTGAGAAGTTATCGTTGACCCTCCGACCTGAATATGCGCCGACTCCACTGCTTTCCTGTTTGAAATCAGCACCGCTTCAGTTTTGTGTGAGGCCAGCTCTAGGCCCGCCACTGCGAGCCACTCCTCCACTGCTCGAATTGCGCAGTTTGCAGCTGCCTCCACGGCCGCAACTTCCTTGGCCACCACAACCAGCGCGACATCATCCGCAAAGCCCACAATGTCGGTGCTGCTCGGCAGTGGGAGCTTCAGAACACCGTCATACATCGTGTTCCAAAGCTGAGGGCCCAGTACCGAGCCCTGAGGAACACCGGCTGTCACCTCGTAAGTCCTGGGGCCCACAGAGGTATCTAGGACCAACTCCCTTTCGCTGAGGTAGCTGTGCACTACATTCAGCAGGTAATCCGGGATGTTGAAGGACCGTAGTGCCTCCAGTGTCCTCCCCCAATCGGCTGAGTTGAACGCGTTCCGTATGTCCAGCGTGGCCACTAGACAATACTTTTTCGTCCCACCTTTCCATCTGGTACCCGCGATGGCTTTAGCTGCAATGTTGGTGACCCTCTCTATCGCGTCCAGTGTAGATTTCCCTTTCCGGAAACCGTACCGGTTGAAAGACAGTCCACCGGCATCCTCCATAGCAGCGTTAAGCCTTGTTACAATGACCCTTTCGAAGACCTTGCCTATAGTGTCCAGCAGGCAGATGGGTCTATAGGAAGAAGCTACGCCCGCTGGTTTCCCTGTGTTGTGACGATTCGCACCCGATCGTCAAAGTTGAGCAGAAGTCTACTCTGGGGGTCTTTCACACACCTTGTAATAAAAACTCAGAAATATGTTGAACTTCACTAGTTATATTCATTTGTATACATTCAATCTATGATTTATTGCTAACTTTGATTTACAAATTAGGAAATATAAAAGCTCGGTTATAAACGCAACCAGCTTCTCCTTATGTCTTCTTCGTAGTGTCGGGCTGCTAACATTAGCAGCAGAAATCTAACATTCGCTGTTAAAACTGCTGTTGTCCACTGCTTCTCAGAGTCGCCAGAAAACAGCTGTCCAGCTTCTCCTTATCGACAGAAACACCCGTTCATGCCGCCCCCAATACTGGGCCCAGTATTCAAAGCCTTAGACCATGCTTAACTCTGAAAAGATTGAAGTGTGTTATGGAGTGAATGCGGGTATATTCAAAGGTGCATGGGTTGTGTACTTGGGCTAGACTCTTCAGTAAATCTTGGCAAGGGCAAACGACAAATCTTTGACACAGACCTCTTGTAAATACCCGTTCTTAATTGTAGCTACTCGAACGAGCCCATCGGCCCCAGGATGTAAGTCGATGATTCGCCCTAATTTCCAGTCAGAAGGACCAGTTCGAGCATCCTTGATGATGATCATGTCATTACGCTGAAGATTGTCAGTTTCGTGGCGCCACTTGGGGCGCGCCTGCAGATGAGATAGCCAATCTGCACTCCATTTTCTCCAAAAGAGGCGAAACATCCTTTGACCATTCAGGAACTCTGTGTTTAATGAAGAATCCTTAAGACTAGGCTCAGGGAGTGACATCATCGAATCCCCGATTAAAAAATGTGCAGGGGTGAGAGCTTGCAAATCATTTAAGTCAGACGTTAAGGGGCATAATGGCCGAGAGTTCAAGCACGCTTCTATCTGGACAAGAATGGTAGACAGCTGCTCGTACGTCATTCGAATCCCATTAAACGATCGGTAAAGATGGGTTTTAACAGCTTTTACGTTGGATTCCCAGAGTCCTCTAAAGTTTGGACTGTGTGGAGGATTGAAATGCCACTGAATGTTTCGACGAGTAAGTTCAGGAACTACTGTCTCTTCAATTCCTTTATAGAATTCATTGGTCCACAGCTTTAGAGACTTGTCGGATGAGATAAAGTTGGTTCCACAGTCGCTGTATAGATGTTGACAAAAACCCCTACGTCCGATAAAGCGCTGCAGCGCCCACAGAAAATGCTGTGCCGACATTCCCGTGACTGCTTCCAAATGAATCGCTTTGCTCGCTAAGCAAATGAAAACTCCAATGTATGCTTTATAGCAAGTGTGACCTCTAAATCTGGATGACTTTATCTCAATCGCACCAGTGTAATCAGTGCTTCGAACGCCCGTTTGGGCGGATTGACACGGTGTGCTGGTAAATCTCCCATCAGTTGGCTTGATGGTGACGGCCGGTGTTTGAAACAGGTTACGCACTGTCGCAGAATCCTTTTTACTGCCTGTTTACCGTTGACGATCCAGAAAACTTGATGAATTGTAGATAAAGTTAGTTGCACACCGCCATGTAAGGTGTTGTGATGAGCGTTCCTTATAACCAAAATCGTCAGGTGGTGGGCCTTTGGAAGGATTATTGGTGTGCGTTGAGACAAAGCAAGCAAAGACAAGCTGCAAAGCATTCTTAAGTCTGCCTTTAACTCTCATGAGCCCCTCGTCGTCGAGAAACGGTGATAGCTGGCTGAGTTTGTTGTGTTTGGATAGAAATTTGTTGGATCGTAGTCTTGATAATTCTTCCGAATAGACTTCTTGTTGAACCATACGCACCAGTGCGAATAAAGCCTGTTGAAATTCAGATACCTGAATAGGGCCGGTGAGTCTATCCGCTTTTTTGTGACGAGTATTATAAATGAATCGTTTGACGTAGGCTGTAATGAATAAGAGTTTATTATAGGAGGAATCTGATTCGATAAATGGTTGCACTTCTATACAAATGTGGGCTCCGATGTGCTTTAAGGATTGCTCTCCTGAAATAAGTTCTGATTTTGGGTATTGAACTGGATTGACTGGCCAATGCTCCTCTGAAAGATGCAGCCAATGTGGTCCGTTCCACCAAAGCGTGTGGTGTTTCAGCTGGGAAGGGGTAAGTCCGCGTGTAGCACAATCTGCTGGGTTTTCTTGCGTAAGAACATGTCTCCACTGCGATGGCGAGCTTGCCTCCAGGATTGCTCCAATTCTATTCGACACAAATGTCTTCCAACGCCTAGGGTCACCGCTGATCCAATACAGCACTATCATTGCATCCGACCAGTAGTGTACGGATATGGTGTGATGTGATGCTTGAAGTTTATTGACAATCCAATCGGCTAATTGTGTACACAGCAGGGCTCCGGATAACTCAACTCTCGGAATTGTTAGCGACTTAACAGGTGTGACTCGACTGCGGGCGGCTAATAAGTTAACCTGCACGGAACCATCCGTACAACTAGCTCGAAGATAAGCGCAGGCTGCATACGCCATGGATGATCCATCACAAAACATGTGTAGTTGCAACGTCGAGAAATGCCTTAAATCGAATCCTAACCACCGAGGGACGTGTATCTCTTCAATGTCGGGGAGCTCTTGAATGAGCTGTCGCCACCGCTCGGCGAGTTGATCTGGCAATGGGTCGTCCCAATCTAATGATGCGGGGGGCTCATCCTTGCGCTCCATACGAAAACTCCAAACTTCCTTCAACAGGATTTTCGCAGCGATGATCACTGGTGCCAGGTATCCCAACGGATCGAATAAGCGTGCCACTGTGGTTAGTATAGAACGTTTGGTGAATATAGGATTGAGAGAAAACTTAAGATTAAAACCAAAACCATCTTTGTTTGGATGCCAATACAACCCTAAAGTTTTAATGGAGTCCTTGTTGTCTATCTCAAAAATGCTACTGTTAGAGAGATCTGTAGTTGGGATGCTTTCTAAGATATCTGGATGGTTGGATGCCCACTTCTTGAGCTCCATGCCTGCTGATTGCAGAGCTGCGATGACATCACTGCGAATTCTTAGAGCTCCGTCGATGGTGTCGTGTCCTGTTTGAACATCGTCCACATAGATTTCTTTTTTTAAGGACATGCTCGGCCAGAGGATAGCGTTCGCGCTCGTCGGACGCAATCTGATGTATGACTCGAATCGCCGTGAAGGGTGCCGAGGCAGTGCCAAACGTTACTGTAGTCAAAAAATATTCCTTGATGAGTCCCTTTTCATAGCGCCAGAAAATTCGCTGATACTGGTCATCTTCTTCATGCATATCTATGCAGCGATACATTTTCGTTATATCGGCCACGAAGACATACCGATGGAGACGCCAGTTGAGTATAACTCCTCCAAGATCGTTTTGTAGGGCGGGACCAGTGTATAAAATATCATTCAAAGACCTCCCGTTCGACGTTTTGCACGAAGCGTCGTATACGACGCGAATCTTTGTAGTTAAACTGTCGTCTTTGATCACAGCATGATGTGGAACGGTGCACGCAGAGATTGAGAGTTGCCTTTGAGCGTTGATCCTAGTGTGTTCTTCCTCGCTACCTTTTACCCCTTTTATCTGCTTTAGATCAAAGTACTCTTGAATAGTGCTGGCATACTGTTGACTAAAATCTGGCCGATGAACAAGTTTCCTTTCCAGGGCGTGGAAACGGTTTAATGCGATTTGCCTTGACCGGCCGATCACCTGTGTGGGGTCAAACAACGTTTTTAAAGGTAAACGAACTAGATATTTCCCATTCGGCTGACGGACATGAGTTTGTTGAAAATGGTCTTCACACCATTTTTCCTCTGCGTTGAGTTGTCTTGTTGTGGAGACCTGTTCCAATTCGAAAAACATCTGTACCATGTTGATTATGTTTGCCAAATTACAACGAATGGAGATTGAAGTCGTCTGGGCTGCTTCAGCTGGTCCAAAAGCTATTCTGCAACCGTCCCTTTGCGTATGTCCGGAAGCATTAATTGCGGGATAATGTCGACACCGATAAGTAGGTCAATGCGACCCGACTTGATGAAATTAGGATCTGCAAAGGATAACCCTTGGAGATGTTTACAGGACTTAATGTTTACATTTTGTTTAGGCAAATGACCTGTTAGTGACCGAAGGATGAAGGCTGAGGATACGTAGGCATTAAAATCATATCCTGAACATGAGATTATGGTGAAGTCGGTGCTGTGCCTGCACTGATTATGCGACGTATTACCAATTCCCGTGATCTCAGCTCGAACAGGATGCCGTTTGAGTCTAAGCGCTTGAACGATGTTTTCCGTGATGAGGGTGCCTTCCGAGCCATGGTCGATGAGAGCTCGAACTAAAGCTGACTGCCCAGTGGAGTTATTTACGATCCGAACCAGTGCAGTAGCAAGTAGGGTCGTTGAGTTCAGATGGGAGGCAACTGCGCTGAAGAGTTGCGTCGATGGTGCATCTCGTACAGCGTCTGCGCTCCGACCAGAGTCTGCAGCATGCTGTCGGGATACTTCAGGAGTCAATGAAGAACTTTGTTGAGCATTCGGGAAATGTAACAAAGTGTGGTGCCGTTGACCACATTGCGAGCAGTTTCGGTTGCTGCTGCATTGAATGAGAGAATGGGAAGCACTAAGGCAATTGATGCATGCCTTCGAGCGGTCGACTATAACCTTTCGCGCGAAACAATCCTTGGCAAGGAAGTCCGGGCACCGTCTTAGAACGTGATTCTGTTGGCAGAGCGAGCACCTGATGGATGCAGACTCAAGAGTACTGTGGAAGCTGTGTCCCCTAACAGTGGAGTTTCCCGATGGTCTGGTTGTCTGGCGATGGTCGGTCGATTGTATAGATGATCTAACTGGAACGGCTGGTTTCCTACTCTCGATTAGGTCGATGCTGACCAATCGATTGTGAAGAAACACCTCCAGCTTTGTGAAGGTGGGGATTTCCACGTTGTTGCCCAGGGAATGTTCCCAGGCCTGTGTTGTGCTGATAGGCAGCTTTGTGAGTAAGTGATGTACCAACCAATGATCACAGGAATCAATGGCAATGTGTAGTCGTCGGAATTCACTAATACATACATTTGCCAAGTTTAACAAATTCCTAAGGTCCACCGCGATCTCCTTGGACAGTGGCTCGATTCCGTACAGTTCATTCATATTGTACATGAACTGCAGTCGAGGGTTGTTGTATCGTTTTACCACAAGGTTCCATGCCACTGAACAGTTGGTTTCTGTTAATGCCATATGGTTTATATCCTGGTCTCGTCCGTGCGGTAGTGCTTGCTTCAAGAAATGAAATTTTTGAATGTTTGAAAGAGATTGATTTTCATGTATTAGCTGCGTAAAGCTGTCATAAAAAGATGGCCAATCTGCAAAATTTCCTGAAAAGTGGGGTACGGGCAATTTGGGCAGCTAAATTGTGGAAACAGGAATGGGCACAAGGGTGTTGTTTATGGATTGATCACCTGATACCTGTATTGGGACTGGAAACTTGGTTTCGTATTCATCGGCGAAAGAACAATAAATGTGGCTGTATGCTTGCTCAAAATTGTCTTCAACAGCATCCGCAAAATATGGATGCGATCGTGGACATTGCTGTAAAATAAGCGCTTGATGATTTGTGTAAAATTGTTTTGAAAGCTCGTTGAGCTTGTTGAAGCGAAACTCATAGTAGGATTTAGTTTTCTTTATTTGACCGTCCTTTTTAGCATTTTTAATTAGTTGGGTCAACCTGGAAGATAAGTCCATCTGCATTGCGTACATGTCTGCAAAAGGCTCGACCACAGCCAATGGTGCCGAACTCTGTTGTGCCAAATCACTACCATTACTTTCATTTTTACCCATTTTAATGTTTTCCTATTGCACTCTGCTTTGAAATACCACGCACAAATACTCTCAAAAACACACTCACCTGTTTCAGTCGCTCCGCTCGTGTTGCGATCAAGCTTTGCAGGAAGGGGACGGCAAACTTCACGAGACTAGTGTGTCGCATGAGATGGCAATAGGCATGGGTTGAATCCGCTATTCTCCTCGACTTCTTGATTCCTCCGTTATTAGAGGCTCCGTTATGGCGATGTACGTGGCAAAGGTTGCGTAACTTTGCTGGTTTAAATTAATAATAGATGTTGAACTAATAAGCTTTTTTATTAGTTGTTGCTAAATTAAAATACGAATTTCAGGTTGCTTTAGGCTTGTTAACAATTTATTAGCGAGAGAGAGTACAGCAGGCGAGACGAGAATGCGTTTTATGTCGAGATCAGAATTCGTACTGATTTACAAAGGGACAGCTAGCCAAAAGCTGGGCCGAAAAATGCAAGTACACAAAAGACGAGAGAGCTAGATAAAGAGAGCTACCTTTCGCGATGCCATTAATATAAGAGATCGAATTAAGAAGTTAGTTGGCTGCTGCGGCTGCGTGACCCGACATACTCCCCCCGTTGGAAGCCTGGGCTTCAACATTATCCTTAAGGGGTAGCAGACACAGCTTGTTTACTGCTCGCTTTGTCACTCCTGATGCTGTCTTCAGAACGGCAACTCGAGCAACCCCATCTCCACCGAAGAGAAGCTCGATCACTCTGGCGAGGGGCCACTTCATGGGAGACAAGTTTTCGTCCTTAACCAGAACTAAGTCATCGACAACCAGGCCAGGTCTTGGGGTGCGCCACTTGGAGCGCTGTTGTAGCAATGTTAGGTATTCTTCCTTCCATCGGGACCAAAAGATCTGCTGCAAGTAAGCCACGCGTTGCCATCCATCCAAGCGATTGAAGTTAAGACTGGTCACATCCGGCTCGACGAAAGAAGAAGGCGGACCACCATTCAAAAAATGTGCTGGGGTTAATACATCCAGATCAGCTGGGTTTTCTGAAATCGAGATCTGACATATGTCCTAGATCGAGATATTCTTTTATGAATGCTGCATATTGAGCCTTCAAAGATGGCTGACGATTCAACTTTCTCTCTAGGGACAATAATCTTCGATAAGCTTGCTGGTAGGACTCTCCCAAAAGATCTAGATTAAAATTGGCAGGCAGCCGAACAGAATAATCACCAGCTGGCAAACGATTGACGTGTCTTACGAAATGTGCTTCACGTCCAATTCTTCCTTAGTAGCGCGTATAATTGGCTCGGCGCAGCTTTCCACTTCCCAAAATCGTCGAAGAAGATCATCTAACCGATCGAAACTATTCTCTCTACTAGCGAGAAGTTCATCTTGAGACGACATTAAAACCGAGCCATTGGACAGGCCATGGCCTCCAGAAACAACCCAACCCAGACGCGTCTTTTGAATTAGGGGTAATCCAGGTGGGAGCTTGATTTGGCCAACGCACAACATCTCGAAAAAGAGGCTGGCTCCGATTAAAAGATCCACCCGCTGGGGAACATAAAACCTTGGGTCAGCTAACTGTATATTTTTTGGGTATGTTCCAGCTGCCAATGTCGACGTTGAAGCTAGGCTGTCGCTCTGTTATGTTCGGAGCAATCACCGCGGTAATGTTGGCCGAGTATTCGGAAGTTCGGGACTGAATCGTAATATTGACCGAGTGACCGTCCGTCACAAAACTGGAATCTCCAACTCCAGTTACAGATGTTTAGGATTTTACTTTCTTTATTTGAAGCTGATTTGCGAATCGGGACGTTATTAGATGCAGTTGGGAGCCCGAATCGAGTAGAGCTCGACAGGGAACGAAAACCCCAGAACGGTTTTTTACTAAAATGCTAGCCGTTGCTAAGAGCACAATATCATTACTAAATTCCTGTGCAATAAGAGCAGTCGAAGTGGAAGGCAGTGCAGAGGGTGAAGCAGAAGGAAATGCTTCTTGAAGCTGTGCTCCTTCTTGTGAAGGAAAAGAAGGTGAGTTTCCCAGGTGAAGCAGGGTGTGGTGCTTAGATCCGCATGAACGACAACTACTAGAGTTGCATTGCCGAACTTGATGACCAACCTTAAGACAATTTATGCAAAGACCGAGCCGCTTCGCTTCTTGAAGCCTATTCGCAGGAGACAGGATTTTAAAATTCGGACAATAAGAAATGGAATGCCCTGTATCATTACAGAATATACAAATCCAGGGTTTAGCGTTCGAGGCAACAAATGCTGATCTACGCGCATTGGGTATTCTGTGACTTCCCACCTGATTGCCCGGCGTATAGTTTGCCATGGCGAAATCCATAGTCTCCAACGTCCTGCATCGCTGCTCCAGAAATGATGCCATTGACTCCCACGTAGGAATTAAATTGACGAAGGCAGGGTCCTCTAAACGCTCTTCCCACTTTGCCTGACTTGCCGGATCCAACCTTTGGAACAGGACTTGGACGATGATGCATCCTGCGATTTGTTCTGTCGTGCCCAGTCCCTTGAGAGCACGAATATGAGCATTGAATTTATCGGACAGATCCCGAAGTGTCGAGACGGAACCACTCTGCACCGCCTTTAGTCCCAGGATCTCAATAATGTGTGCCTGAAAAACCAAACGTCGATTATCAAATCTATTTTTCAGCAAATCTAAAGCAATTGCGTAGTTGCCATCCGAAATTTCCAATGAGCGAATAGTTTCCAACGCTGCGTCCCTCAGGCATGATCGTAGATGCTGCAGCTTTTCTACGTTGGTGAGGTCCGGATGACTATCTATGATCGTGGTAAACATAAAATAAAAGTCAGACCAATTTGCATAACCTCCAGCGAATTTTGGAAGCTCCAGTGGGGGCAGCAATGCTGTCCTATGTCGAGGCTGACGCTGCTGGGGGCCGAAAACTCCCGGAGTGATGCCGTCAGCAAAAGTTGAATGCGAAAGAAGCTGAGAGGTGCGCTTTGAAATTTCGGATCGAACCGATGACTTCAGAGTTACGAGAATGTCATCAAATTTCTCACTTAAATCACCTTCAATTTCCTCTAAATCCAATTCTTCGAGCTCACCGAGCACCTTTTTAAATGACTCTTGAAGCTCATCAATCAACTCTAACCTCACATGAAGACCGGATTCGTCGCATGAAGTTAACGCCGCACTTGATAGGGAATCCACTAAGCGCTCCACTCTATTAAATAAAGCCGTTGCCTTGCGCTTTAAAAATATTGGCCTGTTTGCATCAGCGGTAACATCTCCAAAAGCTCCCGTAGGCATGGCTACAACAACAACAACAGCAAGATGAGCGCAAAGCAAACGAGGGAATAACAGCCCGTTACTTGGCTATGTACGCTTCTATGTATAGCTGATTTTGCGCTTTATATGTAAATTTCCGCAATCACCAACTGCTATCTATTTATAGCGCTCACTGCATTTAAGGCCTTATGATTGTTGCTACGCCAATGCACCGCAGAAGCAAGAATGAAAAAGGTCAATAAATAGACTTATATGATTTGCACTTAGTATTATTTATGCACAAATCACGTCGGGGTCACCAATGTTGAACTAATAAACTTTTTTATTAGTTGTTGCTAAATTAAAATACGAATTTCAGGTTGCTTTAGGCTTGTTAACAATTTATTAGCGAGAGAGAGTACAGCAGGCGAGACGAGAATGCGTTTTATGTCGAGATCAGAATTCGTACTGATTTACAAAGGGACAGCCAGCCGAAGGCTGGGCCGAAAAATGCAAGTACACAAAAGACGAGAGAGCTAGATAAAGAGAGCTACCTTTCGCGATGCCATTAATATAAGAGATCGAATTAAGAAGTTGCTGCGGCTGCGTGACCCGACAATAGATTTGCAAACAAGTAAGCACAAAGATTGAAGTATGTTTACAAATATTGGAAGCTGATGAAGTTATGAGTGTATGTTCCCCTCATGGGCCACCAAAATGTTGTGACGATTCGCACCCGATCGTCAAAGTTGAGCAGAAGTCTACTCTGGGGGTCTTTCACACACTTTGTAATAAAAACTCAGAAATTTGTTGAACTTCACCAGTTGTATTCATTTGTATACTTTCAATCTTTGACTTAATTGCTAACTTTTGATTTACAAATTAGGAAATATAAAAGCTCGGTTATAAACGCGACCAGCTTCTCCTTATGTCTTCTTCGTAGTGTCGTGCTGCTAACATTAGCAGCAGAAATCTAACATTCGCTGTTAAAACTGCTGTTGTCCACTGCTTCTCAGAGTCGCCAGAAAGCAGCTGTCCAGCTTCTCCTAATCGACAGAAACACCCGTTCACCCTGGCTTCGGCAGGAGCAGTAGTTTTTGGCGCTTCCACCTGTCGGGGAAGGTCCCTTCCAGCAGGCACGTGTTGTAGAGCGATGCTACCGCGTCCGGATGGAGGGATAGCAGGGTCTTCACTGCCCTGTTCGGGACCAAATCCGGCCCGGGTGCCTTTCTGCTCTTCAGGTTCCTTGCCACAGACAATAGTTCCGTCTCCGTGACCGGACATATCTGGCTCCCAATTTGACGCGTCCATCGGGGGATGCAATGGCGGCGACCCGCTGGAAACAGCACTTGAACAATGCCTTCCAGGACCGCCGGGTCAGTAGGCGACCTGTTGCCGGCACTCACACGCTTGTCCACCGTCTTTTAGGCTCTTCCCCATGGGTCGTTTTCCAGCTCGTCACAGAGCTAGAGGTAGCTCTCCCTCTTGCTGTCCCGAATCGCCAGTTTGAGTGCCTTCTTTGCAGTCTTAAAGCTAGAGTTGCAGGCAGAAAGGTTTGCGGTGCCTCTCGCCCTTTGGACTAGCCTCCTGGCTCGAAGGCAGGTCCTGCGCAAGCTGGCGATTTCCTCGCTCCACCAGTACACTGGCGCGTGGTGCTTCCGAAAGGTCTTACGCTGCTGCATGCTTTGGTCACAGGCTTCCTCCAGTCTGGCTGCCAATTTGTTCGCTGCTACGTCTGCCGAGTCCAGCTCAGATACAGCCAATCCCTACAGTGCGCTGGCGAAGGTCTGTGTCCTAAAGGTGTCCTGGCGATAGGCTTTTTTTGGCCCGGTCATCGGCTAGCTTTGGTACGGTGGACCGCCAACTGTCAGCAGGATGGCCTCATGGTCGCTGGCCGTGAACACCTCGCCTATCCTCCAGCGTGTGCTACGGGATAACGAGCTGCTCGCGAACGATAGGTCTATGATTGAACCGGCCCCAGCTCTGTTGAAGGTGTGCTGGGAGCCCTCGTTCAACAGGACGATGTCCAGTGACGCAATTGCTTCAAGGATGGTGCGCCCCCTGGCGTTGGTATAGAGGGAGCCCCATTCCTCGGCCCAGGCGTTAAAGTCGCCTCCGATCACCACATTGCTTATTCCTTTCAGGTCGCTGATCAGCTCGTCCATGATCCTGCTGAAGGACGTCAGTGATAGACTGGGGGCCAGGTAGCAGCTGTAGATCCATGTGCCGCCTACGTTCGCTCGGACAAATCCTCCTACTGCCCTCGTGAACCGCATTGGTGGAGCACCCACTCCGCAGAGCCACAGTGCCGCTTTGCCTGTGCGAGCCGTGACCCAATCGCTGCTGCTTTCCACTCTGTAGGGCTCACTGAGTATCGCCAACTCAGAACCCAGCTCGCGCTCCGTCTGCTTCAGGAAGTCCTGCGCGGCCCTACAATGGTTCAGATTTAGCTGAATCAATTGCATGACGGTCGAGGTCTCCCTGTCCCGCTGGTTGTGGCTGGGCAGAGTCTGCTTCCTGCCTGGTGCCTGGTCTCCTTTCTTCCTGCCGCAGAGCAGAATAAGCATGAAGGCTCCTTGCTGCACTTGGCTGCCTTGTGCCCTTTTTCACCACATCTTATGCAGCAATCGCTCCTGTCCACTAGGCTCTTTCAGTTAACTGCAATATGCCCGGATTCCAAGCATTTGAAACATCTTGGGGGGCCTGTTCTTTCCCGGATCCTGCAGATGGTCCATCCAATCCGCACCTCGCCACGATGGAGGACGGCTTTCCCCAGGGAGTAGGGCAAACTGATCACAGCTAACTGCGACTCCGCGTAGCCTCGACGCAGACTCCGAACTCTGATGCGCTCCGCGTCGATACCATACTGGCTCGCAATCGCAGCGCAGATTTCCTGCTCCGTCGCGATGGAGTCGATGTCTCTTATCTCCAGAACGAGCAGTTTGGTCTCGTCCGACGTGGCTCGCAGTGACGCTGCATCGCCTAACACCCTCGCAATGCTCTCCTTCATGGCTTCTGCACTTTCTGCGCTGCCTTTGGCCACCTCGAGCAGTAGGTTGCCGTTAATGGTGCGGCGTACCTTGGATACACAGCTTCCCAAGTCCGACAGCTGTTTATCTTCCCTTCAAGTCACCATGGGTAACACCTCGCTGTACGATTTCCCGCTCGCCTGGACAACGACGGCGCCGGGTCTGGCGATACGCGTAGCCCTCGGCTTTTTCTTGACCACCTCCCACTCAGCGACCGGAATTGCGGGGCTCACAGTCATACTGGCGCCAGCGTGCGTCGCATCTCTCTCTTGTGGCCCTTTTGGCGGGATCTTTCGGGTGCTCCTGGGAGCTTTGGCACTTTTCTGCTGCGTTTCTGCAGATCCTCCAGCCACAGTCGGCTGGCTTATCCTTCGCCAAGGCTCCGTTTGCGCTGCAGAATCTCTCCTCCAGACAGGCGTTGTCTGCTGTTCCTTGTCGGCGCTCTGCAGGCTTCGAGAGCATTTCGCGCACACAATTGCAGCATCTTGCCCATTCACCCTGATACTGTCGTCCTTGCCGCCCTCTCTGTTCGCCTCTAGGATGTTCGTGTGAAGCGCCTTCATGCGCACGAACGTCTCCCTCGTGGCGACAGTTATGTGGCGCGCCGTCTTGCCCATCATCTTGGTGGATACCTCCTGCAGAAGCTTCCCCAGCTCAAAGAGATGCTCCAGGCAGGTTGCCTCGTGGGAGGCCTTGCTCCTTTTGGCCGGCGTTGTCCTCTGCGAGTTAGCTGGGCTCGCAGGATCACGCGTCCTCTAAGGGGTTTCCTTAGCTTCCTCGGTGTTTACGATCAGCTCATCGACTTGGGTTGTCGAAGGTGCCGGCGAGCTTGCTGCCCTTCTTAAATGCCGCTGCAACTCCGTCGGTCCCATCTTCCCTCGGCTGGCGGGGAGATCTTGCCACCACTGGTCTGCCCGCGAAATGGTTTTCAGCCTCCTCCATCTCGGGCTACCCGGTTTGTTCGAGGGAGGCTCCCGCGCTGGCCACAGATTTCACCTAGGCTTGCCTTTTCGGTCCCCAGTGCCCCTTTTGATAGACACCGCCGTCCCTGAATCCCGGTGCCAGAATTTGGAGAATTTCGAATATTCAGAATTCAAAAACTTAGACTGGGCCCGCGTTTATGGCGCTTTCCAACACTATGTGCTGTTAGGCGCGGGGATCCGCGCTGTTAAGCTCCTACCCCGACGTTGTTAAACACTGTAAACAGCTGATTTTGTTGTTTGCAATGATGAGGGAAAAAACGCGCGGGTGGCAGCTTGTGGATGCTGTGCGCGTGAGAGAGATTTTCGAGGTGAAAGCCTCTCATTCGATGGGCGCGGGAGAGGATCCCCCCCCCTGGCCCACGAACCGACAGCAGCCTCACCAGTCCAAGACTTGGGGATATGTTCGGAGGCCCCGCCGGAACAGTGCCCTGGTACGTACCTCTAGTCCCGGAGTGTCTCGCACTATACACAGTGTGAGGAGTTGAATAACTCCCCACAAATAGAAGCAGCAGCAGATGGCCGGCCGCTTACCAGATACGCGGCGAATTCGCGTAGTAACGGCGCGGCGAGGAGAACGAGAGAGTTTGGAGACCAAGGGTGGAGATCGAGAGAGTTTGGAGACCAACGAAGGAGAGCGAGAGAGTTTGGAGACCAATGAAGGAGAGCGAGAGAGATTGGAGACCAAGGATGGAGATCGAGAGAGAATGGAGACTTCGCGGGCAGAGCAAGAGTGCCGTATGCAAAAGGGGATAACGGAACTCCACCGGACTTTGGACTCTCCCGTGAACTTTGGACCGGGAGAGGAAGTGCCACGTCTCGGCAGTAGAGCGGCACACAGGCGTGCCACAAGCGGCACGGCAATCAGCGGAGTGGCAGCAGTGGGCGGAGGATCTATTGGAAGCGGTACGTGAAGGACAAGTGGGTCAACCAGGAGGCACGGACTTTGGACCCAGAGTGGAGAGATCCTTTTTTTTTTTTTTCATTTTATTCAAATTTTATTTCGGCCGCTCCTCGAACACTCTCGTGCCTGCCAGCCCCAACCGGACGCGGAACGCGCGCCCCTCTCTCCATACGCGCTTCGCTGCGCCTGCCGCCCAGGATGCGAGCCTCCTGTACCACCGGTGCCTCCGCGATCCCTTCGGACCACTCATGCTCCGCGATCTCTCGCCATCGCTGGCCCTCCGGCGCCGACACCGTCCGCGACAATTTCGGCCGTGTCACCACCTCGGACACTTCGGGCGCCCAGTGCTGCCGCTTGAGCGGAGGACGGCCGTTTTCCACGGGCTCAGGCCAGGGTCCTCACTCCAGAGGCTCCGCGGTTACTGTCGCGCTCCCGGTAGGCATTGGCGTCGATGGCCCTGTCCTTGGCGTTGTTGGTCCGGTGCTCGGTGTCGGTGGTGCCCACTCCGGTCTGCCACGGGTCCTGGGATCCAGCGGGCTCACCCGGGGACCACTTTCTTCCCAGATTCGGGGCTCCTCCGTCGCTGCCGTCTCCTCTACGGGTCCCACCGGCTAGGTCCAGACAACCGTCTGCTGTCGCCACCTAACTCATTCGGCCACGAACGTCCGGGTGCCGGTATGTCCGTCCGGATGTGTTGCTGCTGCGGTGGTGGCTGCTGCTGTGGTGGTGGCTGCTGCTGTGGTGGCTGCTGCTGCGGTGGTGGCTGCTGCTGTGGTGGCTGCTGCTGCGATGGTGGTTGCTCGCGTTCGAGCTGCTGCTGCTGCGGTGGCTGCTGCTGCGGTGGCTGCTGCTGCGGTGGTGGCTGCTCGCGTTCGAGCTGCTGCCGCTGTGGTGGCTGCTTCTGCGGTGGTGGCTGCTGCTGTGGTGGTGGCTGCTCGAACCTCGGCGTGGGCGGTCGTGCTGGCGTCCACTGTGGTGACCCCTCGTACCGCGGTGTGGGCGGTATTTAGGGCAGCCACCGCGGAGGTGAGGACGCCCAGTCGTCTGCCACTTCTTGCGGCGGGATGCAGGGCTCGGGCGCATACCTCGGCGTGGGTGGGTACCCCGGGTTTTCCCACAGCTGCTGCTCCTCCTCCTCGGCCATCCGCAGTTGGGCCTGCCACTCCGGCGACTCCTCCATCTCCTTTCACCGCCGCTCCTCACTCCGCCTTCGCGCCACGCACTTTCGTCGAAACTCCCACGTAGCCGCTACCACAGCCTCGGCATGGCTACTGGGAGCCAGCTGGTCCTGGGGCGGCTCTTCGCTAGCCCACTCCACCTCCGCCTCGCCAGTCGGGATGCGTCCGTCGGCCCGGTTGACCGCTTTGGGAAACCGCCATCGAATCCTTGCAGGTATCCGTGGACTCTTTTCGTAGTATCCTTTGGGCATCCTTGGAGGTATCCTCGGAATCCTTTCGTAGTACCCTTTGGGCATCCTTGGAGGTATCCTTGGACTCCTTTCGTAGTATCCTTTGGGCATCCTTGGACGTATCCTTGGACTCCTTTCGTAGTATCCGGGCATTCTTGGAGGTGTCCTTGGGAAGGACATTAAAGAGAACTGCACCCCAAGCCTACGGATGTTCTTAAGAGCATACACAGTGTCGGACCTGGACACGCTAATGATCCTAGCCGATGAGTACGAAGAACTTGAAAAGGAACGGGAAGTCTTCGCACAGGAGAACAAGTTCTCAAAGACAAAGTCGGCGTCACCAACACAGGTGACATGCAGGAGATGCGAAGAGGTAGATAACCAGGACACACGAGGAAACGACCAATGGTCACCACCAAGCCAAGCCGGACGACAGCAGGCAACAGACGCACCACGCGGAGGCCATTGGGCACCACCCCCACAACAACAGAGACAGCCAAACAATACCGTGTGGAGGCCGCCAAGCAACACACAGAGGCCACAAGATGCCACCCACATCACAGACCCGCAGGAGGCCTGTCGAAAATGCGGTGGGAACGGACACTGGGCTAGAGGATGTCGAAACCAGCGGCTGTTATTTTGCTGGATATGCGGCAAGGTGGGTGTCAGGAGCGTCGATTGCTGCCAACGATCGGGAAATGGCCAGCGATCTCAGCCGCAGAGAGGCGAGCGGGCAAGCTAATCGAGGAGGAGCAGCAGTTGTCCGCAGCTGTGATGATTGCTGGGAACAGCTACAAAGCCACAATCGACACCGGAGCAACGGCAAGCTTCGTGAGCGAAGAATTGGCGGCCAATATTGCAAAGACGAGACGGCAAGTTAGGTTGGCAGATGGAAGGTGCGGCGGAATTAATGCGCAGCTCGAGGTGGAGGTCAAATTCGGCAACAAACAAGTGACCATGAACCTGTTGATTTTACCCGGAGTAGTGGATCCATTAGTGTTGGGATGGAACTTCCTGAAACAAGTCGGAACCGAGATAAGGTGTGATGGACATGAGATAATAATACCAGCCAGGAACCGACACAATGGATGGCTTGAGTAGAAGCTATCAGTAGCAGTCGTTCAACAAGTAAACGAGTTGGACGATACTACAGCGTTCCTTGAAGCAGAGCTGGCAGACTTCAGCACAATGACGGGAACATCGAATATGGCAGAACACCAGATCAAAATGAAGGATGACAAGCCAATCAAGCAGAGATACTACCCCAAGAACCCGAAAATTCAAGGGGAAATCAACGTAAAGGTGGACGAGCTTCTCCAAATGGGGTTCATAGAGCATTCAAAGAGCCCATACAGCTCCCCCATCGTGATGGTGAAAAAGAAGACAGGCAAGTGGAGACTGTGTGTCGACTTCAGGCAGATCAACGCGAAGTCAGTTAAGGATACCTACCCAATGCCCCGCATAAACTACATCCTAGATCAACTAAGGGAAGCGCGGTACATCAGCAGTTTGGACCTGAAGGATGGATACTGGCAGATCCCACTGAAAGAGAGTAGCAGGCAATATACGGCGTTTACGGTACCAGGCAAAGGTCTGTTTCAGTGGAGGGTAATGCCGTTCGGACTTCACTCGTCGTCGGCAACGTTTCAGCGAGTCTTGGGCCAAGTAATTGGCCCCGAGATGTCACCTCACGCATTCGCTTACCAGGATGACATAATAGTGATCGGTCGCACGCTGGAAGAACATAAAAGAAACCTGAGGGAAGTGTTCCGGCGTCTAAAGGAGGCAAACCTTAGGCTGAATCCAGAAAAATGCCAATTTTTCAAAAAGGAGCTGCTATACCTGGGACATCGAGTGACTAGCGAGGGAATAGGAACAGATCCAGAAAAAGTAGCCGCCATCGCCGAACTAGAACCGCCATCGTCTGTCAAAGAGCTCCGCCAGTACCTAGGAGTAGCGTCGTGGTACCGCCGGTTTGTACCCGATTTTTCCAGAATCGTCAAACCCCTGAACGACCTGCTGCGCAAAGGCAGTAAGTGGGAGTGGACACCAGAGCACCGGATGGCGTTTGAGGAGTTTAAGGCAAGACTCGTGGCAGATCCAGTGCTAGCATGCCCGGACTTCAGTAGAACTTTCATCCTGCAAACAGACGCCAGCGACTACGGCATCGGAGCGATACTGACCCAGGACACCGAAAAGGGCGAAAGAGTAATCTCCTACTCAAGCCGAACACTGAACGGCGCGGAAAAGAACTACTCGACAACGGAGAAGGAGTGTTTGGCGATCGTCTGGGCGATCCGGAAGCTCAGGCCATATCTGGAAGGTTACCACTTTAAGGTAGTAACCGACCACATGGCCCTGAAGTGGCTCAACAGCATAGAAAGCCCTTCAGGAAGGATCGCCAGATGAGCCCTGAAGCTACAACAGTATGACTTTGAGATAGCGTACAGAAAGGGTCAGCTAAACGTGGTGGCCGACGCATTATCAAGACAACCACTACCGGAAACACTACGAGGTTCGGACTTCACACGGCGTCGGCAACGTTTCAGCGAGTCTTGGACCAAGTAATTGGCCCCGAGATGTCACCTCACGCATTCGCTTACCAGGATGACATAATAGTGATCGGTCGCACGCTGGAAGAACACAAAAGAAACCTGAGAGAAGTGTTCCGGCGTCTAAAAGAGGCAAACCTGAGGCTGAATCCAGAAAAATGCCAATTCTTTAAAAAGGAACTACTGTACCTGGGACATCGAGTGACAAGCGAGGGAATAGGAACAGATCCAGAAAAAGTAGCCGCCATAGCCGAACTGGAACCGCCATCGACCGTCAAAGAACTTCGGCAATACCTAGGAGTAGCGTCGTGGTACCGCCGATTTGTACCAGATTTTTCCAGAATCGTCAAACCCCTGAACGACCTGCTGCGCAAAGGCAGTAAGTGGGAGTGGACACCAGAGCACCAGATGGCGTTTGAGGAGGTTAAGCCCCAGCGACTTCGGCATCGGAGCGATACTGACCCAGGACACCGAAAAGGGCGAAAGAGTAATCTCCTACTCAAGCCGAACACTGAACGGCGCGGAAAAGAACTACTCGACAACGGAGAAGGAGTGTTTGGCGATCGTCTGGGCGATCCGGAAGCTCAGGCCATATCTGGAAGGTTACCACTTTAAGGTAGTAATCGACCACATGGCCCTGGTGGCTCAACAGCATAGAAACCCCTTCAGGAAGGATCGCCAGATGGGCCCTGGAGCTACAACAGTACGACTTTGAGATAGCGTACAGAAAGGGTCAGCTAAACGTGGTGGCCGACGCATTATCAAGACAACCACTACCGGAAACACTATGAGTTTTAAAAGAGGCATCGGCAACTACAGCTTCAGGAGGATGCAGCTGGATCCAGGACATGGGCGAAAAGATAAAGACCCAGCCGCAGAAGTACCCGGACTATGTTATTGAGGGTGAGACACTATACAGAAACATACCTCACCGAGCAGGCAGTGAAGACGTCGCGTCATGGAAGATGTGCGTCCCAAAGTCGCTACGAGAAGCAGTGTTGAGGGAGAACCACGACGCACCGTCTGCGGGACACGTAGGAAGCCGAAGGACAGTTGCACGGTTGGCAGCTCGATACTACTGGCCAGGCATGCATAGAGACGCCCGAGCCCACGTACGAAAATGCGAGATTTGCATGCGGTTTATGCCCAATCAGATGCAGGCGGCCGGGAAGATGTTGACCCAAGTGCCGGAAGAACCATGGGCCACGGTATGTGCAGACTTCGTTGGACCCCTACCAAGATCTAAGCACGGGAACCAAATGCTGCTGGTCATGATAGACAGGTTTTCGAAATGGACGGAACTGGTGCCCCTACGCAGTGCGACAGCAGAGTCGCTCAAGAAGGCGTTTAGGGAGCGCATAATCGCAAGGTACGGGGTCCCGAAGGTGGTCATAACGGACAACGGAGTGCAGTTTACAAGCCGTATCTTCAATAGTTTTCTGGCCGAGATGGGTATCAGACAACAGTTCACTGCACCATACACACCACAAGAAAATCCGACCGAACGAGCGAACAGAACGGTCAAGACCATGGTTGCGCAGTTCGCAGGGCAGGACCAGAGAAACTGGGACGAGAAGTGGCCGGAGATTATGCTAGCAGTGAACACGAGCACATCGGAATCCACTGGCCATACACCGGCGTTTCTTACCCAGGGAAGGGAACCACGTCTACCCAGCAGCCTATATGATAAGGAAACCCTAGGCACTGGACGAGCTACCGATACCCCTGAGGAAAATGCCAACAAACTAAAAGAGGTATTCGAGATCGTGCGGCGAAATATGGAAAAGGCGTCCCAGGACCAAGCCAGACACTACAATCTGAGAAGGAGGCAATGGTCACCAGCGGTGGGCGACATAGTGTGGGCCAAGGAACATCACCTGTCCAAAGCGGCCGAAGGATTCGCTGCAAAACTAGCCCCGAGGTACGATGGCCCTTACCAGGTTGTAGATGTCGTCTCTCCAGTGATCTGCAAAATTCGCCACACACAGTCGAAGAAAGAAAAGACAGTTCACGTTGGCGAGCTCAAGCAACAAGTAAACGAGCAGACAGCAGAAACATCAGATGTCTAACAACGGGTACGAGGCGGCAGGATTAGGCGTCAGGCCGAAGCGAGAGTCATCCATACGCCACACGGAAAGGACAATCAGGATAGAACAAGGACATGGATAAGGATCACACGTTGATCCAGACTGCGAGGCCACAGGATTAGGCGTCAGGCCGAAGCGAGAGTCATCCACACGCCACGCATAAAGGTCAACCATAAGGGTAGGGCACAAGGACGTGGATAGGGATGGACGGTGATCCCGACCGCAAGGCAACAGGATTCAGCGTCGGGCAGTTGCCAGAGTCATCCGCGATAACGCCAGGCGGAAGGGACACTTACAAAACGGCACAAGGATACGGGTAACGTAGAAGAGAGTATGCGCGGAAGGAGACAAGCAACACAAGACGCGCAGTCCAGACATACACCGCAGCATCCGGAGATTCTATGCGGAATGCGCCGGACGAGCTCGTCTAGTTGTTACCCGAGGAAAAGGGGAGGACGGTGCAGAATCAGATCTACACCGTAGCCAGCTGGTCACAAAAAAAAAAAACAGAAACACGCACCACATTAACAGTTGACTAAAAACAAGAAAAGGAACGGGGCATGCATGGGCCGCACCAGCAACCTGAAATTTAAAGGGGGCTTAATGCAGGAAGCAGAAAGACATCATAAATACTTACCGGCTGTCCTGGTTGCGAAGCGAATGCGAAGTCCTCTCCGCAACCGCTCTCAAAAGCTGCCAATGTGGAGTCAGATGCTGCCAACAGAGGACGAGTGAAGGGCGAGAGAGGACGAAAAGATGAGATGAAAAGGAGTGAAGGAAATGCAAAAGAAACTTACCTATGAATTTCATAGTATGAAAGTTGCAAAATCACCACGAGCCAGGGAAGGGGGCGCCTCGATAGGCGATCGATTGGCACTGGACGATAGTGCGATCGATGGGCGCACGACAATGGAAAGATCGGCCAAGGTGGAAATATCGCAAACGAGCAGGTGGCAACGCCGCACCGTCGGTATCGATATGCGAATAAATATCGATCACGCACGAAGGGTGTGACCAGGCGGAGGAAACATGGAAAGGAGTGAGACACAGCAATGAGCAGCGAGCTGGGGATCGATAGCTCAGGAGTATCGATGTCCCAGTGGGAACACAGGAAATATCGGCGCGGGAGATTTAAAGTTGCTACGAGGAGGATGACCCCCGCTGTAGAAACTCAAGGGAGTTAAGAGCGTCGAGGGAGCATCGAGGGAGCAACGAGGGAGCGCCGCGGGAATCACAAGGACTCAAAGGCTAGGTTAAGCAAGGAAACGCCGGAGAGTAGGAACCAGTCTTAAATGTTTCCCGAAGTAAGGGGGGAATGTGAGGAGTTGAATAACTCCCCACAAATAGAAGCAGCAGCAGATGGCCGGCCGCTTACCAGATACGCGGCGAATTCGCGTAGTAACGGCGCGACGAGGAGAACGAGAGAGTTTGGAGACCAAGGGTGGAGATCGAGAGAGTTTGGAGACCAACGAAGGAGAGCGAGAGAGTTTGGAGACCAATGAAGGAGAGCGAGAGAGATTGGAGACCAAGGATGGAGATCGAGAGAGAATGGAGACTTCGCGGGCAGAGCAAGAGTGCCGTATGCAAAAGGGGAAAACGGAACTCCACCGGACTTTGGACTCTCCCGTGAACTTTGGACCGGGAGAGGAAGTGCCACATCTCGGCAGTAGAGCGGCACACAGGCGTGCCACAAGCGGCCCGGGAATCAGCGGGACTGCAGCAGTGGGCGGAGCATCGATTGAAAGCGGTACGTGAAGGAGAAGTGGGTCATCCAGGAGGCACGGACTTTGGACCCAGAGTGGAGAGATCCAGCGGGCCGTGCGCAAAAGGGAAATAACGGTGCTTGGAGGCCCTATATAAGGCCGCAGAGCGCTGGCAGGTGGATCAGTCGATCACGAGGAGTCAAACCTTCAAGATCAATTAAAGTACCAAATAAACAGTCAGTCAAGCAAATAATCTACGAGGGAGTTACAACCAAGCGAGTCGTCGGAAGCAGCGCCGTGGGAAGTATACAAGGAGCAAGATCGCCACGTCGAGACGTTCGGGATTAGGACATCAGGAATCTCCGAATTGAGACACAGGTGGCTGAGTTCTGAAAGGCATCACGCGGCTAAGTCAAGGCGTTTGTTTTCTAACTTTGTCACGACCACACCCTGGCGAGTCGCCCGGCGGGTCTGTCAGAGACAAGCAAAAGAGTCCTACGACGAAGAGCCGTCAGCTTGGGGAGGAAAGTTGTCTGCGACCCAGCGTACCTTGCCCGACCATGCAGGACCTGGCGTGACGGACGAGCGGTAGATCGATTTGCGGTTTCAAGAGGCGGCAGCCTGGAGAGCCCTGCGATTACCGGCGAAGTTCCCGAGCAGCGACCGCCCAGCTCCCCGAGCGCCAGAACAACGAGATACTGGTCAGAAGACAGCGCAGAGGACATCGACAGCGACGCCAGCAGACATTTCCGGCAGCCACGTTACCATCGCCGCGCGGAGCTCATTGGGGAGCGCAGGAGCGTCGCGGACGTCACGCATTAGGGTGAAGCCGGGTGGAACGTTCGTCCGCGCTAGGCGTAAAGCGAAGTGAACCGCTAGACAGCCTCCGGGCGGCAGCCTTGACTGTCAGCGCGAACTGAGCAAGAACCTAGCGGGACCGTCCGGGACAGAGCAAGGGACAGGTATTGCCTCGAAAGGCGTCAGCCTGGAGAGAAAGGCTTGTTCACCCTAGTCTGAGAACGGTGACGCTTCCCTAAGCCCACAAGGCCGAACTCTCTGCGGGTCTAAGGCGCTACAAACGACCCCGAGGCAACGCTTCGGCAAGCAAGCAGAGGCGGCCACTACGAGCGTCCCCAGGATCCAGAGGAGGACGAGTCAACGCGTCGAGGAGCCAGAAAGAGGAGCGCCAGCAGCCGGCGGAACCAGAGCCAAGAGATACCGAAGCCAGCCCAGCCACACACCCGCTGTACTAATACCACGAGAATAAATCCCACTGTTACCATTTGAACACTTTGTTTTCTCACTGATCTACGGGCAATCACGTCATATAAATTTGGTGGGACGAACGCACAATCTTCTGAGCTAGCCGCACGAATCTCGTAGCGAGCAGACACACAAAATCAGTTCGTTACAACAGTACACTTTTTAGGTAACGACCGTCGCTACACTGACTTTAAAACGAGATAAATTCAGAGCGCACTCGACTATACAACCGTCTTGCCTCACGTCAGTTGTTTCGCCTGGGCAGAACATTGGTCGGAAGCTGTGCGTAAATGACAAGTGGGTCAACCAGGAGTAACGGACTTTGGACCCATAGTAGAGAGATTCAGCGGAGCGTGCGTAAAAGGGAAATAACGGTTCCCGGAGGCCGCAGAGCGCTGGCAGCTGGATCAGTCGATCACGAGGAGTCAAACCATCAAAATCATCCAGGTAATCTACGAGCTACAACAAGGCGAGTCGTCGGAAGCAGCGTTGTGGGAAGCATACACGGAGCAAGATCGAATCGCCCGGCGGGTCTGACAGAGTCAAGCGAAAGAGGCCTACGACGAAGAACCGTTAGCTCGAGGAGGAAAGTTGTCTAAGACCCAGCTTACCTTTCGCGACCAAACAGGACCTGGCGTGAAGGACGAGCGGTGGATCGATTTGGGGTTTCAAGAGGCGTTGACCTGGAGGGCCCTGCGATTACCAGCGAAGTTCCCGAAAAGCAACCGTCCAAATCCCCGAGTGCCAGAACGCCAAGCTACAAGTCAGGAAGGGCGAGCGAACGACCCGTTGAATCAGTCAATAGGCGTTGTCCTGGAGAAGCCCAGCGGCAAGACAGGAGACAGCGCAGAGGACATCGGCAGCGACGCCAGCAGACATCACCGGCAGCCACGATAAAATCGCCGCGCGGAGGTCTTTGGAGAGCGCAGGAGCGTCGCAGACGTCAAGCATTAGGGTGAAGCCGGTTGGGACGTTCGTCGGCGCTAGGCGTAAAACCAAGTGAACTGCTAGGCAGCTTCCTGACGATAGCCTTGACTGCCAGCGCGATCTGAGCGGGACCGTTCGAGACAGACCAAGAGACAGGTATTGCCTCGAAAGGCGTTGGCCTGGAGAGCAAGGCTTATTCAGCCTAGTCTGAGAGCGGTGACGCTTCCCTAAGCCCACAAGGCCGAACTCTCTTCGAGTCCAAGGTGCGACAAGCGACCCTGAGGCACCGCGTCGGCAAGCGAGCAAAGGCGGCCACTACGAGTTTGCCGAGACACAGGACCCAGCGGACGTCGAGTCAACGCATTGACAAGCCAGGAGGAGGAGCACTAGCAGCCGTCGGAACCGGAGCATGGAGATACCGAGGCCAGCCAAACCACACACCCGCTGTACTAATACCACGAGAATGAATCCCACTGTTACCATTCGAACCCTGTGCTTTCTCACTGATCTTCGGGGCAGTCACGACATATAAATTTGGTGGGACGAACACACAATCTTCTGTGCTAGCCGAACGAATCTCGTAGCAAGCAGACAACAGTGAGAACAGCACAATAAAAATGGGAAAGAAATGCAGAAGATGCGAAGGGACAGACGACCAGGAGACACGGGGAAATGACAAACCACCACAACGAGTCCACGGCAGTAATCGAGGAAGAGCAGCAGTTATCCGAAGTGGTGATGATTGGTGGGCACAGCTACAAAGCCACAATCGACACCGGGGCAACGGCAAGCTTGCTGCCCTAGGAAGGATTTCATGGACGAGACGTCAAGTTAAGTTGGCGGACGGAAGATGCGGCGGAATAAACGCACAGCTCGAGGTGGAGATCAAATTCGACAACAAACAATTGAGCATAAGACTGTTGATTTTACCAGGAGTAGTGGTAGTGAGCAGAAGTCTACTGATTTACAAATTAGGGTATATAAAATCTCGTTTACAAAAACGCGACAAGCTTCTCCTTATGTCTTCTTCGTAGTGTCGCGCTGCTAACATTAGCAGCAGAAATCTAACATTCGCTGTTAAAACTGCTGTTGTCCACTGCTTTTCAGAGTCGCCAGAAAACAGCTGTCCAGCTTCTCCTGACCGACAGAAACACCCAGTATTCAAAGCTTTAGACCATGCTTAACTCTGAAAAGGTTGAAGTGTGTTATGGAGTGAAAGCGGGTATATTGTGAGGATGCGTGAAACACACCCTTCACATTTTCGCCACTTTTATTCTTTCCGCCACGAAGGCATAATATTGGATGTTACGGCACGACGGCCATTTATTTATAAGTTATAAGCATAAGTTAGCCATAAGTCGTTACGCCACGAAGGCAATTTAAGTTCAAACTAGAAGCTAAGCTTATCAGATTTAAATATCGCGCGCACCAGGGCTGGAAAACCACCCAGTGTTGGTCAACCGAGGGCCAACAGCTGATAGTGCCGATAGCGATAGGCGGAGGATCGATAAGAAACTGTGTTGGGAAACGAAAAAACCCGGCACACCGAGCTCACATTCGGCCGCAAGGGCGGAAGCTCGCTCTCATTCCCGAATGGCAGCAAAGGCGACCAGACCTAGGAGCGGACTTCAACCCGGAGTGTCACAGCGGCACGAGCGTCGGCACGCCGGATCCAAGGAGTGAGTGGGACACAGACAATAGAGATTAGACTGAGTGCGAGTAGGGGACTAGGAAAATAACTTGTGAAACTAGCGAATAATAAAGATAAAAGAGAATGAAGAAGTATGTGTCTGCGTGAATTTGTGCATTTTTCGGGAACCCACGTGCAGTGATTTGTGCCGGTCGGGAATCGTGTTGCGCCAGAGACGATTACTCAGTGCAAACGACCACCCGATCGCCCACAAGAAGCATAGGAAAGGATCGCCTCTGGCCACCCTCTCCTGGGAACCCCGCCCCAAATACGGTTTAGGTAGTCGCGAGCCACGTGCAGTGATCTGTGCCGGTCGGGAATCGTGTTGCGCCAGACACGATTACTCAGTGCAAACGACCACTCGATCGACCACAGGGAGCACAGGGAAGGGTCGCCTCCGGCCATCCTCCCCTCGGATCCCTACCCCCAACCCAAGTAGCTTGTGAGTCGCACATCCAGGGGGAACGGCCACGCCGTCCAGTTTTGTTGGTATTTTCTCAGGGATCGGCCACGCCGCTCGTTTCGTTAGTATTTTCGCCGGGAGCAGCCCCGCCCTCCAGTATACCTTCCGGGTGCCGTGTTGCGCTAGAGCCGCTTACTCGGTGCAACGCGGATACTCTGGCCTCTTTTCCCCACAAATCCCCACGGCAACTCCCCGTCCAGGTTCGTTCCAATATTTTTCTACAAATTTAACTGTAGAGGACCCTGGCCGGACTGAGTTTTATCCCAGCCTATGAAAAGGTCCTTACAATATTGAAAGGTGCATGGGTTGTGTACTTGGGCTAGACTCTTCAGTAAATCTTGGCAAGAGTAAACGGCAAATCTTTGACACAGACCTCTTGTAAATAACCGTTGAGGTCTTAATTGTAGCTACTCGAACGAGCCCATCGGCCCCAGGATGTAAGTCGATGATTCGCCCTAATTTCCAGTCAGAAGGACCAGTTCGATCATCCTTGATGATGATCATGTTGTTACGCTGAAGATGGTCAGTTTCGTGGCGCCACTTGGGGCGCGCCTGCAGATGAGATCCAAAAAAGGCGAAACATCCTTTGACCATTCAGGAACTCTGCGTTTAATGAAGAATCCTTAAGGTTAGGCTCAGGGAGTGCTATCATCGAATCACCGATTAAAAAATGTGCAGGGGTGCGAGCTTGCAAATCATCTAAGTCAGACGTTAAGGGGCATAATGGCCGAGAGTTCAAGCACGCTTCTATCTGGACAAGAATAGTAGACAGCTGCTCGTACGTAATTCGAATACCATTAAACGATCGATGAAGATGGGTTTTAACAGCTTTAACGTTGGATTCCCAGAGTCCTCCAAAGTTTAGACTATGTGGAGGATTGAAATGCCACTGAATGTTTCGACGAGTAAATTCAGGAACTACTGTCTCTTCAATTCCTTTATAGAATTCATTGGTCCACAGCTTTAGAGACTTGTCGGATGAGATAAAGTTGGTTCCACAGTCGCTGTATAGATGTTGACAAAAACCCCTACGGCCGTGACCGATTCCAAATGAATAGCTTTGCTTGCTAAGCAAATGAATACTGCAATGTATGCTTTATAGCAAGTGTGACCTCTGAATCTGGATGACTTTATCTCAATCGCACCAGTGTAATCAGTGCTTCGAACGCCCGTTTGGGCGGATTGACACGGGGCTCTGGTAAATCTCCCATCAGTTGGCTTGATGATGACGGGCGGTGTTTACGCACTGTCGCAGAACCCCCTTTACTGCCTGTTTAGCGTTGACGATCCAGAAAACTTGATGAATTGTAGATAAAGTTAGTTGCACACCGCCATGTAAGGTTTTGTGATGAGCGTTCCTTATAACCAAAATCGTTAGGTGGTGGGCCTTTGGCAGGATTATTGGTGTGCGTTGAGACATGGAGAGCTGCAAAGCATTTTTAAGTCTGCCTTTAAGTCTCATGAGCCCCTGATCGTCGAGAAACGGTGAAAGCTGGCTGTGTTTGTTATGTTTGGATAGAAATTTGTTGGATCGTAGTCTTGATAATTCTTCCGAAAAGACTTCTTGTTGAACCATCCGTACCAGTGCGAACAAAGCCTGTTGGAATTCAGATACCTGAATAGGGCCGGTGAGTCTATCCGCTTTTTTGTGACGAGTATTATGAATGAATCGTTTGACGTAGGCTGTAACGAATAAGAGTTTATTATAGGAGGAATATGGTTCGATAAACGGTAGCACTTCTATACAAATGTGGGCTCCGATGTGCTTTAAGGATTGCTCTCCTGAAATAAGTTCTGATTTTGGGGACTGAACTGGATTGAATGGCCAATGCTCCTCTGAAAGATGCAGCCAATGTGGTCCGTTCCACCAAAGCGTGTGATGTTTCAGCTGGGAAGGGGTGAGTCCGCGTGTAGCACAATCTGCTGGGATTTCTTGCGTAAGAACATGTCTCCACTGCGATGGCGAGCTGGCCTCCAGGATTGCTCCAATTCTATTCGACACAAATGTCTTCCAACGCCTAGGGTCTCCGCTGATCCAATACAGCACTATCATTGCATACGACCAGTAGTGTACGGATATGGTGTGATGTGATGCTTGAAGTTGATTGACAATCCAATCGGCTAATTGTGTACACAGCAGGGCTCCGGATAACTCAACTCTCGGAATTGTTAGCGACTTAACAGGTGTGACTCGACTGCGGGCGGCTAATAAGTTAACCTGCACGGAACCATCCGTACAACTAGCTCGAAGATAAGCGCAGGCTGCATACGCCATGGATGATCCGTCACAAAACATGTGTAGTTGCAACGTCCAGACATGCCTTAAATCGAAGCCTAACCAACGAGGGATGTGTATCTCTGCAATGTCGGGGAGCTTTTGAATGAGCCGTCGCCACCGCTCTGCGAGTTGATCTGGCAATGGGTCGTCCCAATCTAATGATGCGGAGGGCTCATCCTTGCGCTCGATACGAAAACTCCAAACTTCCTTCAACAGGATTTTCGCAGCGATGATCACTGGAGCCAGGTATCCCAACGGATCGAATAAGCGTGCTACTGTGGATAGTATAGAACGTTTGGTGAATATAGGATTGAGAGAAAACTTAAGATTAAAACCAAAACCATCTTTGTTTGGATGCCAATACAACCCTAAAGTTTTAATGGAGTCCTTATTGTCTATCTCAAAAATGCTACTGTTAGAGAGATCTGTAGTTGGGATGCTTTCTAAGATATCTGGATGGTTGGATGTCCACTTCTTGAGCTCCATGCCTGCTGATTGCAGAGCTGCGATGACATCATTGCGAATTTTTAGAGCTTTGTCGATGGTCTCGTGTCCTGTTTGAACATCGTCCACATAGATTTCTTTTTTAAGGACATGCTCGGCGTTCGCGCTCGTCGGGCGCAATCTGATGTATGACTCGAATCGCCGTGAAGGGTGCCGAGGCAGTGCCAAACGTTACTGTAGTCAAAAAATATTCCTTGATGAGTCCCTTTTCATCGCGCCAGAAAATTCGCTGATACTGGGCATCTTCTTCATGCATATCTATGCAGCGATACATTTTCGTTATATCGGCCACGAAGACATACCGATGGAGACGCCAGTTGAAAGTAACTCCTCCAAGATCGTTTTGTAGGGCGGGACCCGTGCATAAAATATAATTCAAAGACCTCCCGTTAGACGTTTTGCACGAAGCGTCTTATACGACGCGCATCTTTGTAGTCAAACTGTCGTCTTTAATCACAGCATGATGTAGAACGGTGCGCGCAGAGATTGAGAGTTGCCTTTGAGCGTTGATCCTAGTGTGTTCTTCCTCACTACCTTTTACCTCTTTTATCTGCTTTAGATCAAAGTACTCTTGAATAGTGCTGGCATACTGTTGACTAAAATCTGGCCGATGAACAAGTTTCCTTTCCAGGGCGTGGAAACGGTTTAAAGCGATTTGCCTTGACCGGCCGATCACCTGTGTGGGGTCAAACAACGTTTTTAAAGGCAAACGAACTAGATATTTCCCATTCGGCTGACGAATATGAGTTTGTTGAAAATGGTCTTCACACCATTTTTCCTCTGCGCTGAGTTGTCTTGTCGTGGAAACCTGATCCAATTCGAAAAACCTCTGTACCATGTTGTTTAGGTTTGCCAAAATACAACGAATGGAGATTGAAGTCGTCTGGGCTGCTTCAGCTGGTCCAAAAGCTATTGAGCCCAGCTGTGTGTTTTGTACAATTGGTTCTGCAACCGTCCCTTTGCGTATGTCCGGAAGCATTAATTGCGGGATAATGTCGACACCGATAAGTAGGTCAATGCGACCCGACTTGATGAAATTAGGATCTGCAAAGGATAACCCTTGGAGATGTTTACAGGACTTAATGTTTACATTTTGTTTAGGTAAATGACCTGTTAGTGACCGAAGGATGAAGGCTGAGGATACGTAGGCATTCAAATCATATCCTGAACATGAGATTATGGTGAAGTCGGTGCTGTGCCTGCACTGATTATGCGACGTATTACCAATTCCCGTGATCTCAGCTCGAACAGGATGCCGTTTGAGTCTAAGCGCTTGAACGATGTTTCCCGTGATGAGGGTGCCTTCCGAGCCATGACCGATGAGAGCTCGAACTAAAGCTGACTGCCCGGTGGAGTTATTTACGATCCGAACCAGTGCAGTAGCAAGTAGGGTCGATGAGTTCAGATGGGAGGCAACTGCGCTGAAGAGTTGCGTCGATGGTGCATCTCGTACAGCGCCTGCGCTCCGACCAGAGTCTGCAGCATGCTGTCGGGATTCTCCATGAGTCAATGAAGAACTTTGTTGAGCGTTCGGGAAATGTAACAAAGTGTGGTGCCGTTGACCACATTGCGAGCAGTTTCGGTTGCTGCTGCATTGACTAAGAGAATGGGAAGCACTAAGGCAATTGATGCATGCCTTCGAGCGGTCGACTATAACCTTTCGCGCGAAACAATCCTTGGCAAAGAAGTCCGGGCACCGTCTTAGAACGTGATTCTGTTGGCAGAGCGAGCACCTGATGGATGCAGACTCAAGAGTGCTGTGGAAGCTGTGTCCCCTAACAGTGGAGTTTCGCAAAGGTCTGGTTGTCTGGCGATGGTTGCTCGATTGTATAGATGATCTAACTGGAACGGCTGGATTCCTACTCTCAATTAGGTCAATGCTGACCAATCGATTGTAAAGAAACACCTCCAGCTTTGTGAAGGTGGGGATTTCCACGTTGTTGCCCAGGGAATGCTCCCAGGCCTGTGTTGTGCTGATAGGCAGCTTTGTAAGTAAGTGATGTACCAACCAATGATCACAGGAATCAATGGCAATGTGTAGTCGTCGGAATTCATTAATACATACATTTGCCAAATTTAACAAATTCCTACGGTCCACCGCGATCTCCTTGGACAGTGGCTCGACTCCGTACAGTGCATTCATATTGTACATGAACTGCAGTCGTGGGTTGTTGTATCGTTTTACCACAAGGTTCCATGCCACTGAATAGTTGGTTTCTGTTAATGCGATATGGTTTATATCCTGGTCTCGTCCGTCCGGTAGTACTTGCTTCAAGAAATGAAATTGACAGCGTAAAGCTGTCATAAAAAGATGGCCAGTCCGCAAAATTTCCTGAAAAGTGGGGTACGGGCAATTTGGGCAGCTGAATTGTGGAAACAGGAGTGGACACAAGGGTGTTGTTTATGGATTGATCACCTGATACCTGTATTGGGACTGGAAACTTGGTTTCGTATTCATCGGCGAATGAACAATAAATGTGGCTGTATGCTTGCTCAAAATTGTCTTCAACAGCATCCGCAAAATGTGGATGCGATCGTGGACATTGCTGTAAAATGAGCGCTTGATGATTTGTGTAAAATTGTTTTGAAAGCTCGTTGAGCTAGTTGAGGCGAAACTCATAGTAGGATTTAGTTTTCATTATTAGACCGTCCTTTTTATCATTTTTAATTAGTTGGGTCAACCTGAAAGATAAGTCCATCTGCGTTGCGTACATGTCTGCAAAAGGCTCGACCACAAACAATGTTGTGACGATTAGCACCCGATCGTCAAAGTTAAGCAGAAGTCTACTCTGGGGGTCTTTCACACACTTTGTAATAAAAACTCAGAATTATGTTGAACTTCACCAGTTGTATTCATTAGTATACTTTCAATCTTTGACTTATTGCTAACTTTTTGATTTACAAATTAGGGAATATAAAAGCTCGTTTATAAAAACGCGACCAGCTTCTCCTTATGCCTTTTTCGTAGTGTCGAGCTGCTAACATTAGCAGCAGAAATCTTACATTCGCTGTTAAAACTGCTGTTGTCCACTGCTTCTCAGAGTCTCCAGAAAACAGCTGTCCAGCTTCTTCTAATCGACAGAAACAGCCGTTCAAGTGGATCCGTTGGTGTTGGGATGGAACTTCCTTACACAAGTCGGAACTGAAATAAAGTGTGCTGGACACGAGATCATAATACCAGCCAGGAACCGACAAGAACCGATGGCTCGAGGAGAAGCTATTGGTTGCATTCAAGCGAGGTGAACGATACTACAACGTTCCTGGAAACAGAGCGCCAGATCAAAGTGAAGGATGTCAAGCCAAACAAGCAGAGATGCGAATGGGGTTCATAGAGCATTCAACGAGCCATAACCTCCCCCATCGTGATGGCGGCACAAGTCTGTCTTGAATTAGTCAATCTAGCAAGTGTTTCTTGCAAAAGAATAGCAAAATGCATTTCAACCCCTTGACGGAAGAGTCAAAAAAATTTCTGGGGTATTCAAGGAAAGAATACTGCATTACATGTAAGTTATACAACCCGTAAAACGGTTCCACTTATGGAATTTATAAACAAATTTTTGAATTCAATCTTAGTTATGTTGCCCTTGCCCTTAGCGACATTGCCTTTGCCATGCTTGACCGTCCTGAAAGGATAAACAAAACAATCTTAAAGTAAACACATGCTTCCGTTTGAAGCCCAAACTCTTTCGTTCGAAGCCTACAGTATTGTGTTTAGGTTGAGATCATATTGCGTTCCGATTTTCAATCAAATGGCATAAGTCAGCATAATTTCTTTTCACAGCGAGATGCGACAGTTTCAGCACAAGCTTTTATTTTAAACAAAAATTAAAGTTATGGGAGGTTAATAGTTTCCGAGGTTCGCTGGATAAATTTTTAGAATTCAGAAGTCAGTCTATTTCGGATTGAAGCGGCGATCGGTCATACCTAATAATTAAAAGTAAAAGTCTCTTGATGTATAAGTGAGTTTGTGAATTAAGATCAATCACCAACAAAATAAAATTTAAAAATAAAAACAAGGAAGAACGCTAAAGTCGAGTACCTCGACTATCAGATACCCGTTACTCAGCTAAAGGGACCAAAGGGAAATGGGGATACGTGGCGCATTTGAATCTCGCTTTGCTGTTTGCATAACTCCATTTCCCTTTGGTCCCTTTAGCTGAATAAAGGGTATCTGAAAGTCGAGTTTTTTGCAATTGCAGCACTACCACTTGCTGAACTACCAAGAGCGCTGGGGGCTGTCAAGATCGGCACGATTGGTAGATCCAATTTTGGGTACATTAATTATACGTGGTACTTAAACATTTCTCCTAGAACCCATTTATTGATGAAACGATTTACCTGTTACCTTAATTGCTCTCATAATGTCAAGTGGTTTTTGTATTTTAATGTCTTAGTAGCAACATTTATAACAGTCGAAAGGTTTATTTTCTTCATTTTTTTCTTCATTATCTTTTTCCTCTTTTTCTTTTCCGTTTTGTTCAAACCCAAATTTTTTCTTGGCTTTCATTATAATTGTAACAAAGTATGCTTACCTAGAATGCTATCTGGTTCTTTGACACGCGACCAGGCTTTGTCAATTAAAATGGAGTCATCCATATGTCGTTCACTCAATGCCTTGTTTTGAGAATCACCCGGTCCACAAAAAAAAAAGATTTCTCATTGAATGACGTACATTAGATTGAAAAATGCGCTTAATAAGTCAAAATCAAAAACTGTAGTTAGAAATATTAACGATGAAAACGAAACCAATCTTTAGCCTTACCGAACACAATGACGGCTCTAATTGTTGGGCCTTCAAATTGCGGTAAAACTAATATTATGTTAAGTTTAATAGAGAGTCTTAATGGATTAAAATTCAAAATTGCTTATATATTTTCAACAAGTTTATGTCAGGTATCCCAACGGATCGAATAAGCGCGCTACTGTGGATAGTATAGAACGTTTGGTGAATATAGGATTGAGAGAAAACTTAAGATTAAAACCACAGCCATCTTTGTTTGGATGCCAATACAACCCTAAACTTTTAATGGAGTCCTTATTGTCTATCTTAAAAATGCTACTGTTAGAGAGATCTGTAGTTGGGATGCTTTCTAAGATATCTGGATGGTTGGATGCCCACTTCTTGAGCTCCATGCCAGCGGATTGCAGAGCTGCAATGACATCATTGCGAATTCTTAGAGCTCCGTCGATGGTCTCGTGTCCTGTTTAAACATCGTCAACATAGATTTCTTTTTTAAGGACATGCTCGGCGTTCGCGCTCGTCGGATGCTTTCTAAGATATCTGGATGGTTGGATGCCCACTTCTTGAGCTCCATGCCAGCGGATCGCAGAGCTGCAATGACATCATTGCGAATTCTTAGAGCTCCGTCGATGGTCTCGTGTCCTGTTTAAACATCGTCAACATAGATTTCTTTTTTAAGGACATGCTCGGCGTTCGCGCTCGTCGGACGCAATCTGATGTATGACTCGAATCGCCGTGAAGGGTGCCGAGGCAGTGCCAAACGTTACTGTAGTCAAAAAATATTCCTTGATGAGTCCCTTTTCATCACGCCAAAAAATTCGCTGATAATGGGCATCTTCTCGTGCATATTTATGCAGTTGAGTATAACTCCTCCAAGATCGTTTTGTAGGGCGGGACCCGTGCATAAAATATCATTCAAAGACCTCCCGTTAGACGTTTTGCTCGAAGCGTCTTATACGACGCGCATCTTTGTAGTCAAACTGTCGTCTTTAATCACAGCATGATGTGGAACGGTGCACGCAGAGATTGAGAGTTGCCTTTGAGCGTTGATCCTAGTGTGTTCTTCCTCACTACCTTTTACCTCTTTTATCTGCTTTAGATCAAAGTACTCTTGAATAGTGCTGGCATACTGTTGACTAAAATCTGGCCGATGAACAAGTTTCCTTTCCATGGCGTGGAAACGGTTTAAAGCGATTTGCCTTGACCGGCCGATCACCTGTGTGGGGTCAAACAACGTTTTTAAAGGCAAACGAACTAGATATTTCCCATTCGGCTGACGAATATGAGTTTGTTGAAAATGGTCTTCACACCATTTTTCCTCTGCGCTGAGTTGTCTTGTCGTGGAAACCTGATCCAATTCGAAAAACCTCTGTACCATGTTGTTTAGGTTTGCCAAAATACAACGAATGGAGATTGAAGTCGTCTGGGCTGCTTCAGCTGGTCCAAAAGCTATTGAGCCCAGCTGTGTGTTTTGTACAATTGGTTCTGCAACCGTCCCTTTGCGTATGTCCGGAAGCATTAATTGCGGGATAATGTCGACACCGATAAGTAGGTCAATGCGACCCGACTTGATGAAATTAGGATCTGCAAAGGATAACCCTTGGAGATGTTTACAGGACCTAATGTTTACATTTTGTTTAGGTAAATGACCTGTTAGTGACCGAAGGATGAAGGCTGAGGATACGTAGGCATTCAAATCATATCCTGAACATGAGATTATGGTGAAGTCGGTGCTGTGCCTGCACTGATTATGCGACGTATTACCAATTCCCGTGATCTCAGCTCGAACAGGATGCCGTTTGAGTCTAAGCGCTTGAACGATGTTTCCCGTGATGAGGGTGCCTTCCGAGCCATGACCGATGAGAGCTCGAACTAAAGCTGACTGCCCGGTGGAGTTATTTACGATCCGAACCAGTGCAGTAGCAAGTAGGGTCGATGAGTTCAGATGGGAGGCAACTGCGCTGAAGAGTTGCGTCGATGGTGCATCTCGTACAGCGCCTGCGCTCCGACCAGAGTCTGCAGCATGCTGTCGGGATTCTCCATGAGTCAATGAAGAACTTTGTTGAGCGTTCGGGAAATGTAACAAAGTGTGGTGCCGTTGACCACATTGCGAGCAGTTTCGGTTGCTGCTGCATTGACTAAGAGAATGGGAAGCACTAAGGCAATTGATGCATGCCTTCGAGCGGTCGACTATAACCTTTCGCGCGAAACAATCCTTGGCAAAGAAGTCCGGGCACCGTCTTAGAACGTGATTCTGTTGGCAGAGCGAGCACCTGATGGATGCAGACTCAAGAGTGCTGTGGAAGCTGTGTCCCCTAACAGTGGAGTTTCGCAAAGGTCTGGTTGTCTGGCGATGGTTGCTCGATTGTATAGATGATCTAACTGGAACGGCTGGATTCCTACTCTCAATTAGGTCAATGCTGACCAATCGATTGTAAAGAAACACCTCCAGCTTTGTGAAGGTGGGGATTTCCACGTTGTTGCCCAGGGAATGCTCCCAGGCCTGTGTTGTGCTGATAGGCAGCTTTGTAAGTAAGTGATGTACCAACCAATGATCACAGGAATCAATGGCAATGTGTAGTCGTCGGAATTCATTAATACATACATTTGCTAAATTTAACAAATTCCTACGGTCCACCGCGATCTCCTTGGACAGTGGCTCGACTCCGTACAGTGCATTCATATTGTACATGAACTGCAGTCGTGGGTTGTTGTATCGTTTTACCACACGGTTCCATGCCACTGAATAGTTGGTTTCTGTTAATGCGATATGGTTTATATCCTGGTCTCGTCCGTCCGGTAGTGCTTGCTTCAAGAAATGAAAGTTTTGAATGTTTGAAAGAGATTGATTTTCATGTATTAGCTGCGCAAAGCTGTAATAAAAAGATGGCCAATCCGCAAAATTTCCTGAAAAGCGGCGTACGGGCAATTTGGGCAGCTGAATTGTGGAAACAGGAGTGGACACAAGGGTGTTGTTTATGGATTGATCACCTGATACCTGTACTGGGACTGGAAACTTGGTTTCGTATTCATCGCCGAATGAACAATAAATGTGGCTGTATGCTTTCTCAAAATTGTCTTTAACAGCATCCGCAAAACATGGATGCGATCGTGGACATTGATGTAAAATGAGCGTTTGATGATTTGTGTAAAACTGTTTTGAAAACTCGTTGAGCTTGTTGAGGCGAAACTCATAGTAGGACTTAGTTTTCTTTATTTGCCCGTCCTTTTTAGCATTTTTAATTAGTTGGGTCAACCTGGAATATAAGTCCATCTGCATTGCGTACATGCTCGACCACAGCCAATGGTACCGCACTCTGTTGTGCCAAATCACTACCATTACTTTCATTTTTACCCATTTTAATGTTTTCTTATTGCACTCTGCTTTGAAACACCACGCACAAATACTCTCACAAACATACTCACCTATCGTGTCGCATGAGATGGCAATAGGCATGGGTTGAATCCGCTATTCTCCTCGACTTCTTAATTCCTCCGTTATTCGAGGCTCCGTTATGGCGATGTACGTGGCAAGGGTTGCGTAACTTTGCTAGTTTAAATTAATAGTAGATTTGCAAACAAGTAAGCACAAAGATTGAAGTAAGTTTACAAATATTGGAAGCTGATGAAGTTATGAGTGTATGTTCCCCTCATGGGCCACTAAAATGTTGTGACGATTCGCACCCGATCGTCAAAGTTAAGCAGAAGTCTACTCTGGGGTCTTTCACACACTTTGTAATATAAACTCAGAATTATGTTGAACTTCAGCAGTTGTATTCATTAGTATACTTTCAATCTTTGACTTACTGCTAACTTTTTGATTTTCAAATTAGGGAATATAAAAGCTCGTTTATAAAAACGCGACCAGCTTCTCCTTATGTCTTCTTCGAAGTGTCGAGCTGCTAACATTAGCAGCAGAAATCTTACATTCGCTGTTAAAACTGCTGTTGTCCACTGCTTCTCAGAGTCTCCAGAAAACAGCTGTCCAGCTTCTCCTAATCGACAGAAACAGCCGTTCAAGTGGATCCGTTGGTGTTGGAATGGAACTTCCTTACACAAGTCGAAACTGAAATAAAGTGTGCTGGACACGAGATCATAATACCAGCCAGGAACCGACAAGAACCGATGGCTCGAGGAGAAGCTATTGGTAGCATTCAAGCGAGGTGAACGATACTACAACGTTCCTGAAAACAGAGCACCAGATCAAAATGAAGGATGTCAAGCCAAACAAGCAGAGATGCGAATGGGGTTCATAGAGCACTCAAAGAGCCATAACCTCCCCCATCGTGATGGCGGCACAAGTCTGTCTTGAATTAGTCAATCCAGCAAGTGTTTCTTGCAAAAGAATAAAGGTTTATTTTCTTCATTTTATTCTTCATTATCTTTTTCCTTTTTTTCTTTTCCGTTTTGTTCAAACCCAAATTTTTTCTTGGCTTTCATTATATTTGTAACAAAGTACGCTTACCAAGAATGCTATCTGGTTCTTTGACACGCGACCAGGCTTTGTCAATTAAAATGGAGTCATCCATATGTCGTTCACTCAATGCCCTGTTTTGAGAATCACCCGGTCCACAAAAAAAAAGATTTCCTGTTTAAACATCGTCAACATAGATTTCTTTTTTAAGGACATGCTCGCCGTTCGCGCTCGTCGGACGCAATCTGATGTATGACTCGAATCGCCGTGAAGGGTGCCGAGGCAGTGCCAAACGTTACTGTAGTCAAAAAATATTCCTTGATGAGTCCCTTTTCATCACGCCAAAAAATTCGCTAATACTGGCCATCTTCTTGTGCATATCTATGCAGTTGAGTATAACTCCTCCAAGATCGTTTTGTAGGGCGGGACCCGTGCATAAAATATCATTCAAAGACCTCCCGTTAGACGTTTTGCACGAAGCGTCTTATACGACGCGCATCTTTGTAGTCAAACTGTCGTCTTTAATCACAGCATGATGTGGAACGGTGCACGCAGAGATTGAGAGTTGCCTTTGAGCGTTGATCCTAGTGTGTTCTTCCTCACTACCTTTTACGCCTTTTATCTGCTTTAGATCAAAGTACTCTTGAATAGTGTTGGCATACTGTTGACTAAAATCTGGCCGATGAACAAGTTTCCTTTCCAGGGCGTGGAAACGGTTTAAAGCGATTTGCCTTGACCGGCCGATCACCTGTGTGGGGTCAAACAACGTTTTTAAAGGCAAACGAACTAGATATTTCCCATTCGGCTGACGAATATGAGTTTGTTGAAAATGGTCCTCACACCATTTTTCCTCTGCGCTGAGTTGTCTTGTCGTGGAAACCTGATCCAATTCGAAAAACCTCTGTACCATGTTGTTTAGGTTTGCCAAAATACAACGAATGGAGATTGAAGTCGTCTGGGCTGCTTCAGCTGGTCCAAAAGCTATTGAGCCCAGCTGTGTGTTTTGTACAATTGGTTCTGCAACCGTCCCTTTGCGTATGTCCGGAAGCATTATTTGCGGGATAATGTCGACACCGATAAGTAGGTCAATGCGACCCGACTTGATGAAATTAGTATCTGCAAAGGATAACCCTTGGAGATGTTTATAGGACTTAAAGTTTACATTTTGTTTAGGTAAATGACCTGTTAGTGACCGAAGGATGAAGGCTGAGGATACGTAGGCATTAAAATCATATCCTGAACATGAGATTATGGTGAAGTCGGTGCTGTGACTGCACTGATTATGCGACGTATTACCAATTCCCGTGATCTCAGCTCGAACAAGATGCCGTTTGAGTCTAAGCGCTTGAACGATGTTTCCCGTGGTGAGGGTGCCTTCCGAGCCATGACCGATGAGAGCTCGAACTGAAGCTGACTGCCCGGTGGAGTTATTTACGATCCGAACCAGTGCAGTAGCAATTAGGGTCGTTGAGTTCAGATGGGAGGCAACTGCGCTAAAGAGTTGCGTCGATGGTGCATCTCGTACAGCGTCTGCGCTCCGACCAGAGTCTGCAGCATGCTGTCGGGATTCTCCATGAGTTAATGAAGAACTTTGTTGAGCGTTCGGGAAATGTAACAAAGTGTGGTGCCGTTGAACACATTGCGAGCAGTTTCGGTTGCTGCTGCATTGACTAAGAGAATGGGAAGCACTAAGGCAATTGATGCATGCCTTCGAGCGGTCGACTATAACCTTTCGCGCGAAACAATCCTTGGCAAAGAAGTCCGGGCACCGTCTTAGAACGTGATTCTGTTGGCAGAGCGAGCACCTGATGGATGCAGACTCAAGAGTGCTGTGGAAGCTGTGTCCCCTAACAGTGGAGTTTCGCAAAGGTCTGGTTGTCTGGCGATGGTTGCTCGATTGTATAGATGATCTAACTGGAACGGCTGGATTCCTACTCTCAATTAGGTCAATGCTGACCAATCGATTGTAAAGAAACACCTCCAGCTTTGTGAAGGTGGGGATTTCCACGTTGTTGCCCAGGGAATACTCCCAGGCCTGTGTTGTGCTGATAGGCAGCTTTGTAAGTAAGTGATGTACCAACCAATGATCACAGGAATCAATGGCAATGTGTAGTCGTCGGAATTCATTAATACATACATTTGCCAAATTTAACAAATTCCTACGGTCCACCGCGATCTCCTTGGACAGTGGCTCGACTCCGTACAGTGCATTCATATTGTACATGAACTGCAGTCGTGGGTTGTTGTATCGTTTTACCACAAGGTTCCATGCCACTGAATAGTTGGTTTCTGTTAATGCGATATGGTTTATATCCTGGTCTCGTCCGTCCGGTAGTGCTTGCTTCAAGAAATGAAATTTTTGAATGTTTGAAAGAGATTGATTTTCATGTATTAGCTGCGCAAAGCTGTAATAAAAAGATGGCCAATCCGCAAAATTTCCTGAAAAAGCGGCGTACGGGCAATTTGGGCAGCTGAATTGTGGAAACAGGAGTGGACACAAGGGTGTTGTTTATGGATTGATCACCTGATACCTGTACTGGGACTGGAAACTTGGTTTCGTATTCATCGCCGAATGAACAATAAATGTGGCTGTATGCTTTCTCAAAATTGTCTTTAACAGCATCCGCAAAACATGGATGCGATCGTGGACATTGATGTAAAATGAGCGTTTGATGATTTGTGTAAAATTGTTTTGAAAACTCGTTGAGCTTGTTGAGGCGAAACTCATAGTAGGACTTAGTTTTCTTTATTTGCCCGTCCTTTTTAGCATTTTTAATTAGTTGGGTCAACCTGGAATATAAGTCCATCTGCATTGCGTACATGCTCGACCACAGCCAATAGTACCGAACTCTGTTGTGCCAAATCACTACCATTACTTTCATTTTTACCCATTTTAATGTTTTCTTATTGCACTCTGCTTTGAAACACCACGCACAAATACTCTCACAAACATACTCACCTGTTTCAGTCGTTCCGCTCGTATTGCGATCAAAACATTGAAGGAAGCGGATGGCAAACTTCACGAGACTAGCGTGTCGCATGAGATGGCAATAGGCATGGGTTGAATCCGCTATTCTCCTCGACTTCTTAATTCCTCCGTTATTCGAGGCTCCGTTATGGCGATGTACGTGGCAAAGGTTGCGTAACTTTGCTAGTTTAAATTAATAGTAGATTTGCAAACAAGTAAGCGCAAAGATTGAAGTAAGTTTACAAATATTGGAAGCTGATGAAGTTATGAGTGTATGTTCCCCTCATGGGCCACCAAAATGTTGTGACGATTCGCACCCGATCGTCAAAGTTAAGCAGAAGTCTACTCTGGGGTCTTTCACACACTTTGTAATATAAACTCAGAATTATGTTGAACTTCAGCAGTTGTATTCATTAGTATACTTTCAATCTTTGACTTATTGCAAACTTTTTGATTTACAAATTAGGGAATATAAAAGCTCGTTTATAAAAACGCGACCAGCTTCTCCTTATGTCTTCTTCGTAGTGTCGAGCTGCTAACATTAGCAGCAGAAATCTTACACTGTTAAAACTGCTGTTGTCCACTGCTTCTCAGAGTCTCCAGAAAACAGCTGTCCAGCTTCTCCTAATCGACAGAAACAGCCGTTCAAGTGGATCCGTTGGTGTTGGAATGGAACTTCCTTACACAAGTCGAAACTGAAATAAAGTGTGCTGGACACGAGATCATAATACCAGCCAGGAACCGACAAGAACCGATGGCTCGAGGAGAAGCTATTGGTAGCATTCAAGCGAGGTGAACGATACTACAACGTTCCTGAATACAGAGCACCAGATCAAAATGAAGGATGTCAAGCCAAACAAGCAGAGATGCGAATGGGGTTCATAGAGCATTCAAAGAGCCATAACATCCCCCATCGTGATGGCGGCACAAGTCTGTCTTGAATTAGTCAATCCAGCAAGTGTTTCTTGCAAAAGAATAAAGGTTTATTTTCTTCATTTTATTCTTCATTATCTTTTTCCTCTTTTTCTTTTCCGTTTTGTTCAAACCCAAATTTTTTCTTGGCTTTCATTATATTTGTAACAAAGTACGCTTACCAAGAATGCTATCTGGTTCTTTGACACGCGACCAGGCTTTGTCAATTAAAATGGAGTCATCCATATGTCGTTCACTCAATGCCTTGTTTTGAGAATCACCCGGTCCACAAAAAAAAAGATTTCTCATTGAATGAGGTACATTAGATTGAAAAATGCGCTTAATAAGTCAAAATCAAAAACTGTAGTTAGAAATATTAACGATGAAAACGAAACCAATCTTTAGCCTTACCGAACACAATGACGGCTCTAATTGTTGGGCCTTCAAATTGCGGTAAAACTAATATTATGTTAAGTTTAATAGAGAGTCTTAATGGATTAAAATTCAAAATTGCTTATATATTTTCAAAAAGTTTATGTCAGGTATCCCAACGGATCGAATAAGCGCGCTACTGTGGATAGTATAGAACGTTTGGTGAATATAGGATTGAGAGAAAACTTAAGATTAAAACCACAGCCATCTTTGTTTGGATGCCAATACAACCCTAAACTTTTAATGGAGTCCTTATTGTCTATCCTAAAAATGCTACTGTTAGAGAGATCTGTAGTTGGGATGCTTTCTAAGATATCTGAATGTTTGGATGCCCACTTTTTGAGCTCCATGCCAGCGGATTGCAGAGCTGCAATGACATCATTGCGAATTCTTAGAGCTCCGTCGATGGTCTCGTGTCCTGTTTAAACATCGTCAACATAGATTTCTTTTTTAAGGACATGCTCGGCGTTCGCGCTCGTCGGACGCAATCTGATGTATGACTCGAATCGCCGTGAAGGGTGCCGAGGCAGTGCCAAACGTTACTGTAGTCAAAAAATATTCCTTGATGAGTCCCTTTTCATCGCGCCAAAAAATTCGCTGATACTGGGCATCTTCTCGTGCATATTTATGCAGTTGAGTATAACTCCTCCAAGATCGTTTTGTAGGGCGGGACCCGTGCATAAAATATCATTCAAAGACCTCCCGTTAGACGTTTTGCACGAAGCGTCTTATACGACGCGCATCTTTGTAGTCAAACTGTCGTCTTTAATCACAGCATGATGTGGAACGGTGCACGCAGAGATTGAGAGTTGCCTTTGAGCGTTGATCCTAGTGTGTTCTTCCTCACTACCTTTTACCCCTTTTATCTGCTTTAGATCAAAGTACTCTTGAATAGTGCTGGCATACTGTTGACTAAAATCTGGCCGATGAACAAGTTTCCTTTCCAGGGCGTGGAAACGGTTTAAAGCGATTTGCCTTGACCGGCCGATCACCTGTGTGGGGTCAAACAACGTTTTTAAAGGCAAACGAACTAGATATTTCCCATTCGGCTGACGAATATGAGTTTGTTGAAAATGGTCTTCACACCATTTTTCCTCTGCGCTGAGTTGTCTTGTCGTGGAAACCTGATCCAATTCGAAAAACCTCTGTACCATGTTGTTTAGGTTTGCCAAAATACAACGAATGGAGATTGAAGTCGTCTGGGCTGCTTCAGCTGGTCCAAAAGCTATTGAGCCCAGCTGTGTGTTTTGTACAATTGGTTCTGCAACCGTCCCTTTGCGTATGTCCGGAAGCATTAATTGCGGGATAATGTCGACACCGATAAGTAGGTCAATGCGACCCGACTTGATGAAATTAGGATCTGCAAAGGATAACCCTTGGAGATGTTTACAGGACTTAATGTTTACATTTTGTTTAGGTAAATGACCTGTTAGTGACCGAAGGATGAAGGCTGAGGATACGTAGGCATTCAAATCATATCCTGAACATGAGATTATGGTGAAGTCGGTGCTGTGCCTGCACTGATTATGCGACGTATTACCAATTCCCGTGATCTCAGCTCAAACAGGATGCCGTTTGAGTCTAAGCGCTTGAACGATGTTTCCCGTGATGAGGGTGCCTTCCGAGCCATGACCGATGAGAGCTCGAACTAAAGCTGACTGCCCGGTGGAGTTATTTACGATCCGAACCAGTGCAGTAGCAAGTAGGGTCGTTGAGTTCAGATGGGAGGCAACTGCGCTGAAGAGTTGCGTCGATGGTGCATCTCGTACAGCGTCTGCGCTCCTACCAGAGTCTGCAGCATGCTGTCGGGATTCTCCATGAGTCAATGAAGAACTTGGTTGAGCGTTCGGGAAATGTAACAAAGGGTGGTGCCGTTGACCACATTGCGAGCAGTTTCGGTTGCTGCTGCATTGACTAAGAGAATGGGAAGCACTAAGGCAATTGATGCATGCCTTCGAGCGGTCGACTATAACCTTTCGAGCGAAACAATCCTTGGCAAAGAAGTCCGGGCACCGTCTTAGAACGTGATTCTGTTGGCAGAGCGAGCACCTGATGGATGCAGACTCAAGAGTGCTGTGGAAGCTGTGTCCCCTAACAGTGGAGTTTCGCAAAGGTCTGGTTGATTGTATAGATAATCTAACTTGAACGGCTGGATTCCTACTCTCAATTAGGTCAATGCTGACCAATCGATTGTGAAGAAACACCTCCAGCTTTGTGAAGGTGGGGATGTCCACGTTGTTGCCCAGGGAATGCTCCCAGGCCTGTGTTGTGCTGATAGGCAGCTTTGTAAGTAAGTGATGTACCAACCAATGATCACAGGAATCAATGGCAATGTGTAGTCGTCGGAATTCATTAATACATACATTTGCTAAATTTAACAAATTCCTACGGTCCACCGCGATCTCCTTGGACAGTGGCTCGACTCCGTACAGTGCATTCATATTGTACATGAACTGCAGTCGTGGGTTGTTGTATCGTTTTACCACAAGGTTCCATGCCACTGAACAGTTGGTTTCTGTTAATGCGATATGGTTTATATCCTGGTCTCGTCCGTCCGGTAGTGCTTGCTTCAAGAAATGAAATTTTTGAATGTTTGAAAGAGATTGATTTTCATGTATTAGCTGCGCAAAGCTGTAATAAAAAGATGGCCAATCCGCAAAATTTCCTGAAAAGCGGCGTACGGGCAATTTGGGCAGCTGAATTGTGGAAACAGGAGTGGACACAAGGGTGTTGTTTATGGATTGATCACCTGATACCTGTACTGGGACTGGAAACTTGGTTTCGTATTCATCGCCGAATGAACAATAAATGTGGCTGTATGCTTTCTCAAAATTGTCTTTAACAGCATCCGCAAAACATGGATGCGATCGTGGACATTGATGTAAAATGAGCGTTTGATGATTTGTGTAAAATTGTTTTGAAAACTCGTTGAGCTTGTTGAGGCGAAACTCATAGAAGGACTTAATTTTCTTTATTTGCCCGTCCTTTTTAGCATTTTTAATTAGTTGGGTCAACCTGGAATATAAGTCCATCTGCATTGCGTACATGCTCGACCACAGCCAATGGTACCGAACTCTGTTGTGCCAAATCACTACCATTACTTTCATTTTTACCCATTTTAATGTTTTCTTATTGCACTCTGCTTTGAAACACCACGCACAAATACTCTCACAAACATACTCACCTGTTTCAGTCGTTCCGCTCGTATTGCGATCAAAACATTGAAGGAAGCGGATGGCAAACTTCACGAGACTAGCGTATCGCATGAGATGGCAATAGGCATGGGTTGAATCCGCTATTCTCCTCGACTTCTTAATTCCTCCGTTATTCGAGGCTCCGTTATGGCGATGTACGTAGCAAAGGTTGCGTAACTTTGCTAGTTTAAATTAATAGTAGATTTGCAAACAAGTAAGCACAAAGATTGAAGTAAGTTTACAAATATTGGAAGCTGATGATGTTATGAGTGTATGTTCCCCTCATGGGCCACCAAAATGTTGTGACGATTCGCACCCGATCGTCAAAGTTAAGCAGAAGTCTACTCTGGGGTCTTTCACACACTTTGTAATATAAACTCAGAATTATGTTGAACTTCAGCAGTTGTATTCATTAGTATACTTTCAATCTTTGACTTACTGCTAACTTTTTGATTTTCAAATTAGGGAATATAAAAGCTCGTTTATAAAAACGCGACCAGCTTCTCCTTATGTCTTCTTCGAAGTGTCGAGCTGCTAACATTAGCAGCAGAAATCTTACATTCGCTGTTAAAACTGCTGTTGTCCACTGCTTCTCAGAGTCTCCAGAAAACAGCTGTCCAGCTTCTCCTAATCGACAGAAACAGCCGTTCAAGTGGATCCGTTGGTGTTGGAATGGAACTTCCTTACACAAGTCGGAACTGAAATAAAGTGTGCTGGACACGAGATCATAATACCAGCCAGGAACCGACAAGAACCGATGGCTCGAGGAGAAGCTATTGGTAGAATTCAAGCGAGGTGAACGATACTACAACGTTCCTGAAAACAGAGCACCAGATCAAAATGAAGGATGTCAAGCCAAACAAGCAGAGATGCGAATGTGGTTCATAGAGCATTCAAAGAGCCATAACCTCCCCCATCGCGATGGCGGCACAAGTCTGTCTTGAATTAGTCAATCCAGCAAGTGTTTCTTGCAAAAGAATAAAGGTTTATTTTCTTCATTTTATTCTTCAGTATCTTTTTCCTCTTTTTCTTTTCCGTTTTGTTCAAACCCAAATTTTTTCTTGGCTTTCATTATATTTGTAACAAAGTACGCTTACCAAGAATGCTATCTGGTTCTTTGACACGCGACCAGGCTTTGTCAATTAAAATGGAGTCATCCATATGTCGTTCACTCAATGCCTTGTTTTGAGAATCACCCGGTCCACAAAAAAAAAGATTTCTCATTGAATGAGGTACATTAGATTGAAAAATGCGCTTAATAAGTCAAAATCAAAAACTGTAGTTAGAAATATTAACGATGAAAACGAAACCAATCTTTAGCCTTACCGAACACAATGACGGCTCTAATTGTTGGGCCTTCAAATTGCGGTAAAACTAATATTATGTTAAGTTTAATAGAGAGTCTTAATGGATTAAAATTCAAAATTGCTTATATATTTTCAAAAAGTTTATGTCAGGTATCCCAACGGATCGAATAAGCGCGCTACTGTGGATAGTATAGAACGTTTGGTGAATATAGGATTGAGAGAAAACTTAAGATTAAAACCACAGCCATCTTTGTTTGGATGCCAATACAACCCTAAACTTTTAATGGAGTCCTTATTGTCTATCTTAAATTTGCTACTGCTAGAGAGATCTGTAGTTGGGATGCTTTCTAAGATATCTGGATGGTTGGATGCCCACTTCTTGAGCTCCATGCCAGCGGATTGCAGAGCTGCAATGACATCATTGCGAATTCTTAGAGCTCCGTCGATGGTCTCGTGTCCTGTTTAAACATCGTCAACATAGATTTCTTTTTTAAGGACATGCTCGGCGTTCGCGCTCGTCGGACGCAATCTGATGTATGACTCGAATCGCCGTGAAGGGTGCCGAGGCAGTGCCAAACGTTACTGTAGTCAAAAAATATTCCTTGATGAGTCCCTTTTCATCACGCCAAAAAATTCGCTGATACTGGGCATCTTCTCGTGCATATTTATGCAGTTGAGTATAACTCCTCCAAGATCGTTTTGTAGGGCGGGACCCGTGCATAAAATATCATTCAAAGACCTCCCGTTAGACGTTTTGCACGAAGCGTCTTATACGACGCGCATCTTTGTAGTCAAACTGTCGTCTTTAATCACAGCATGATGTGGAACGGTGCGCGCAGAGATTGAGAGTTGCCTTTGAGCGTTGATCCTAGTGTGTTCTTCCTCACTACCTTTTACCCCTTTTATCTGCTTTAGATCAAAGTACTCTTGAATAGTGCTGGCATACTGTTGACTAAAATCTGGCCGATGAACAAGTTTCCTTTCCAGGGCGTGGAAACGGTTTAAAGCGATTTGCCTTGACCGGCCGATCACCTGTGTGGGGTCAAACAACGTTTTTAAAGGCAAACGAACTAGATATTTCCCATTCGGCTGACGAATATGAGTTTGTTGAAAATGGTCCTCACACCATTTTTCCTCTGCGCTGAGTTGTCTTGTCGTGGAAACCTGATCCAATTCGAAAAACCTCTGTACCATGTTGTTTAGGTTTGCCAAAATACAACGAATGGAGATTGAAGTCGTCTGGGCTGCTTCAGCTGGTCCAAAAGCTATTGAGCCCAGCTGTGTGTTTTGTACAATTGGTTCTGCAACCGTCCCTTTGCGTATGTCCGGAAGCATTAATTGCGGGATAATGTCGACACCGATAAGTAGGTCAATGCGACCCGACTTGATGAAATTAGGATCTGCAAAGGATAACCCTTGGAGATGTTTACAGGACTTAAAGTTTACATTTTGTTTAGGTAAATGACCTGTTAGTGACCGAAGGATGAAGGCTGAGGATACGTAGGCATTCAAATCATATCCTGAACATGAGATTATGGTGAAGTCGGTGCTGTGCCTGCACTGATTATGCGACGTATTACCAATTCCCGTGATCTCAGCTCGAACAGGATGCCGTTTGAGTCTAAGCGCTTGAACGATGTTTCCCGTGATGAGGGTGCCTTCCGAGCCATGACCGATGAGAGCTCGAACTAAAGCTGACTGCCCGGTGGAGTTATTTACGATCTGAACCAGTGCAGTAGCAAGTAGGGTCGTTGAGTTCAGATGGGAGGCAACTGCGCTGAAGAGTTGCGTCGATGGTGCATCTCGTACAGCGTCTGCGCTCCGACCAGAGTCTGCAGCATGCTGTCGGGATTCTCCATGAGTCAATGAAGAACTTTGTTGAGCGTTCGGGAAATGTAACAAAGGGTGGTGCCGTTGACCACATTGCGAGCAGTTTCGGTTGCTGCTGCATTGACTAAGAGAACGGGAAGCACTAAGGCAATAGATGCATGCCTTCGAGCATGAACAATCCTTGGCAAAGAAGTCCGGGCACCGTCTTAGAACGTGATTCTGTTGGCAGAGCGAGCACCTGATGGATGCAGACTCAAGAGTGCTGTGGAAGCTGTGTCCCCTAACAGTGGAGTTTCGCAAAGGTCTGGTTGTCTGGCGATGGTTGCTCGATTGTATAGATAATCTAACTGGAACGGCTGGATTCCTACTCTCTATTAGGTCAATGCTGACCAATCGATTGTGAAGAAACACCTCCAGCTTTGTGAAGGTGGGGATTTCCACGTTGTTGCCCAGGGAATGCTCCCAGGCCTGTGTTGTGCTGATAGGCAGCTTTGTAAGTAAGTGATGTACCAACCAATGATCACAGGAATCAATGGCAATGTGTAGTCGTCGGAATTCATTAATACATACATTTGCTAAATTTAACAAATTCCTACGGTCCACCGCGATCTCCTTGGACAGTGGCTCGACTCCGTACAGTGCATTCATATTGTACATGAACTGCAGTCGTGGGTTGTTGTATCGTTTTACCACAAGGTTCCATGCCACTGAATAGTTGGTTTCTGTTAATGCGATATGGTTTATATTGCTTGCTTCAAGAAATGAAATTTTTGAATGTTTGAAAGAGATTGATTTTCATGTATTAGCTGCGCAAAGCTGTAATAAAAAGATGGCCAATCCGCAAAATTTCCTGAAAAGCGGCGTACGGGCAATTTGGGCAGCTGAATTGTGGAAACAAGAGTGGACACAAGGGTGTTGTTTATGGATTGATCACCTGATACCTGTATTGGGACTGGAAACTTGGTTTCGTATTCATCGCCGAATGAACATCAAATGTGGCTGTATGCTTTCTCAAAATTGTCTTTAACAGCATCCGCAAAACATGGATGCGATCGTGGACATTGATGTAAAATGAGCGTTTGATGATTTGTGTAAAATTGTTTTGAAAACTCGTTGAGCTTGTTGAGGCGAAACTCATAGTAGGACTTAGTTTTCTTTATTTGCCCGTCCTTTCTAGCATTTTTAATTAGTTGGGTCAACCTGGAATATAAGTCCATCTGCATTGCGTACATGCTCGACCACAGCCAATGGTACCGAACTCTGTTGTGCCAAATCACTACCATTACTTTCATTTTTACCCATTTTAATGTTTTCTTATTGCACACTGCTTTGAAACACCACGCACAAATACTCTCACAAACATACTCACCTGTTTCAGTCGTTCCGCTCGTATTGCGATCAAAACATTGAAGGAAGCGGATGGCAAACTTCACGAGACTAGCGTGTCGCATGAGATGGCAATAGGCATGGGTTGAATCCGCTATTCTCCTCGACTTCTTAATTCCTCCGTTATTCGAGGCTCCGTTATGGCGATGTACGGCAAAGGTTGCGTAACTTTGCTAGTTTAAATTAATAGTAGATTTGCAAACAAGTAAGCACAAAGATTGAAGTAAGTTTACAAATATTGGAAGCTGATGAAGTTATGAGTGTATGTTCCCCTCATGGGCCACCAAAATGTTGTGACGATTCGCACCCGACAAGACAAGTCTGTCTTGAATTAGTCAATCCAGCAAGTGTTTCTTGCAAAAGAATAGCAACATTCATTTCAACCCCTTGACGGAAGAGTCAAAAAAATTTCTGGGGTATTCAAGGAAAGAATTCTGCATTACATGTAAGTTATCCAACCCGTAAAACGGTTCCACTTATGGAATTTATAAACAAATTTTTGAATTCAATCTTAGTTATGTTGCCCTTGCCCTTAGCGACATTGCCTTTGCCACGCTTGACCGTCCTGAAAGGATAAACAAAACAATCTTAAAGTAAACACATGCTTCCGTTTGAAGCCCAAACTCTTTCGTTCGAAGCCTACAGTATTGCGTTTAGGTTGAGATCATATTGTGTTCCGATTTTCAATCAAATGGCATAAGTCAGCATAATTTCTTTTCACAACGAGATGCGACAGTTTCAGCACAAGCTTTTATTTTAAACAAAAATTAAAGTTATGGGAGGTTAATAGTTTCCGAGGTTCGAGGATAAATGTTTAGAATTCAGAAGTCAGTCTATTTCGGATTGAAGCCGCGATCGGTCATACCTAATAATTAAAAGTAAAAGTCTCTTAATGTATAAGTGAGTTTGTGAATTAAGATCAATCACCAATAAAATAAAATTTAAAAATAAAAACAAGGAAGAACGCTAAAGTCGAGTACCTCGACTATCAGATACCCGTTACTCAGCTAAAGGGACCAAAGGGAAATGGGGATACGTGGCGCATTTGAATCTCGCTTTGCTGTTTGCATAACTCCATTTCCCTTTGGTCCCTTTAGCTGAATAAAGGGTATCTGAAAGTCGAGTTTTTTGTAATTGCAGCACTACCACTTGCTGAACTACCAAGAGCGCTGGGGGCTGTCAAGATCGGCACGATTGGTAGATCCAATTTTGGGTACATTAATTATACGTGGTACTTAAACATTTCTCCTAGAACCCATTTATTGATGAATCGATTTACCTGTTACCTTAATTGCTCTCATAATGTCAAGTGGTTTTTGTATTTTAATGTCTTAGTAGCAACATTTATAACAGTCGAAAGGTTTACTTTCTTCATTTTATTCTTCATTATCTGTTTCCTCCCTTTCTTTTCCGTTTTGTTCAATCCCAAATTTTTTCTTGGCTTTCATTATATTTGTAACAAAGTACGCTTACCAAGAATGCTATCTGGTTCTTTGACACGCGACCAGGCTTTGTCAATTAAAATGGAGTCATCCATATGTCGTTTACTCAATGCCTTGTTTTGAGAATCACCCGGTCCACAAAAAAAAAAGATTTCTCATTGAATGAGGTACATTAGATTGAAAAATGCGCTTAATAAGCCAAAATCAAAAAACTGTAGTTAGAAATATTAACGATGAAAACGAGAAAAATCTTTAGACTTACCGAACACAATGACGGCTCTAATTGTTGGGCCTTCAAATTGCAGTATAACTAATATTATGTTAAGTTTAATAGAGAGTCTTAATGGATTAAAATTCAAAATTGCTTATATATTTTCAAAAAGTTTATGTCCGATATATTAAACCGATTAAAGGAATGGGATATCATAAATTCTCGCACAATGACGGTGTACTAGACCCCAGTGAAGGCAATAACAATTCCATTTTGATATTCGATGACGTAGCTTAAGAATATAAAGATATGATAATTTCTTGTTTTTGTATTTTTATGTCTAATATATAGTCATATACCGAAACATCTGATTCGTGACAACGCCAACTTTATTACAATGTTTAAACAAGTTGATTTAAATATGCGGCGTACAAATCGGGACCATATTAACACTGATATAAATTATGAAACATTTGTGAAAATTTATCCAAAATTTTGGGACGACAAGCACAGGTTCTTATTAATTAGCAAGAATAACGAATGCATTATTCTTGAATGGAAATAGTAATATTATAAATACAAACTTTTTTTCACCTATCGAAATGAATGGTCGATGAGTGCGCTCCTATCGATTTAAATATGTATAATTCGATTCCAAATAATCTCTTCCACATCGGTGATAAGGGTATTAAAATTCCTACTGCATCATATGAATTGAATGATATCACCAATACAATAATAATTAATTATAATTAATTTATTTAAATCTAATTAATTAATAAATTAAACGACTATAGCCTTGAAAATACATTTAAAATTCAGATCAGACTGTGAACAAATCGCTTGGAATGTAAAATAACCAGCGGTTCATATGTAGATAATACACCGATTCAAACGTTACATAAGTGTGGCATTAATGTTCTGCCTGGGTATAAAATTAAGTCCTCAGCCAAGCATTACTAATTGTAAAGAGAACAGTAAAAAGAAGCTTACTGTTTGTGGGGAAGACAACAAATATGCCACCCTTATATTTATAATTAATAACGCACGAATAGTTTATATTAAAATGTATAGCGTTTATTCGGAGCGGCAGACGGATTGTGAATGTGGAAAAAGCTTGGCTCCAAGATCTTCATATAGACATATGTATGCAGGCTTACAAAGTAGTTGCTGAATAGACAAGCGACAGCTTTAGTGGTATAAGAAAAAAGGCGAAAGATAAGCAGAGAGCGCTGCAGGTGCGCGCATGATTAGGCGCTGGCGATCTGCTCCGAACATACTCCCCCCGTTGGAAGAGGTAAGGTTCCAACTATCTCGGAATCGATGGGCAGAACGGCTAGCTTGGCGACGGCTGTCTTGATCAAACCCGTAGCTGTGCGGACCATAGCTACTCTGATGACTCCGTCCCCGCCGGGTATGACTTCCTGGATGCATTCAAGCTGCCATCTCAAGGGTGGAACGTTGTCCTCATTCAGCAAAACTATGCATCCAACCTTGATGTTAGACGTTTCGACGCGCCACTTGCTCCTCTCTTGATGTAGGGACAAATACTCGCTGCTCCACCTTTTCCAGAAATGTTGCTGCATCTGGGTAACCCGCTGCCATCTGCTGAGGCGGTCTTCGCGGAGATGAGTAATGACAGGCTCAGGAAACCTAGTGTAGCTGGAACCCTTCAGGAAATGCGCCGGTGTTAGCACCTCAAGGCTTTCAGCATTTTCTGAAATTGGACAGAGTGGACGGGAGTTAAGGATGGCAGAAATCTCATATGCAAGAGTTCTTAATTCATCGATGGCTAAGATGGATGCACCGACGACTCACCGAAGTGCGGGGCACGCGGAGGGATGAACTTCCAATCGATCCCATCAGCTAAACAGACGGAAGATATCGATGCTGTGTGCTGCTCGCTCAAAAAGAGCTCTTTCAGCTCGGCAAGCTCTCTCTTTGCACCGACAAAGTTTGTAGCATTGTCGCTCCAAATGCTACGCGGACTGCCTCTAAGGCTGATGAATCTCCTCAGCGCTGCGATGAATGAATCCGTCGTGAGATCCTGGACCACTTCCAACTGAGCAGCCTTCGTGGAAAAACAGACAAAGACGGCGGTATAGCACTTGTGGGGTGCTTTGATTCTGGCCTCTGCCTTATGATAGAATGGCCCACAATAGTCCACTCCTGTGGTATGAAAAGCTGGATTAGGCTGCACTTTGTTTGGTGGAAGGCTACCCATGACGTGCTCCCAAGTAAGAGGCTTCATTCGGAAACATCGGACGCATTTGTTGATAACGCTGGCGACGAACTTGCGGCCTCCAATCGGCCAGTACCTTTGCCGTAATGCGGCAAGCAGCGCCTGCGATCCTCCATGCAAATATTTCTCATGATAATAAACGATGATCGCCTTGGTGACTGGATGATCCTTGGGCAACAGTATCGGATGCCTCGTATCGTAGTCCAAGTTTGCGTTCTGAAACCTTCCACCCACGCGAAGTAACCCATCGGAGCCGAGTATAGGCCTAAGCGAAACCAGCTTGCTTTTTTGTGGAAACGGCTTGCCCTGGCTAAGAGATCCATACTCCTTCGCCAAGTTAACCTGTTGGATGCTCCTCGGGAGAAGTACAGTTCCAGAGTTGATCTCCTCCACCGAAAGTCGACCTCTGCAATTTGAAATGAATCGATAAATGTATGCGAATACACGCTGCAACTTATCGAAAGAGTTGAGGAATTTGCAGTTTGATGAACTGTCTATGCAAACGGCCCCAATTAGAGCCACAGAACGGCGCTCTGGAAGATCCTTTACTGAGTCTAGCAGGGACGGCCAATTTGACGAGCTTTGTAGAAGGAATGGAGGCCCGTTAGCCCAAAGGGAATGTTCCAACAATTCTCTTGGGGTACATCCTCGCGACACGACGTCTGCCGGGTTCAAGTTTGTAGGAACGTGATGCCAAGACATGTCTTTCGTCATCTCCTGAATTTTCGCGATTCTGTTTGATACGAAAACGTTAAACTCCCTCGGAGGTTGCCGAATCCACGCCAACACAATGGACGAGTCCGACCAGCAATGAAAGGTGCAATCGAAATCTATGGCTTCCTTGGCGTTTACGATTAGCTCAGCCAATAAAAGCGCTGCGGAAAGTTCTAATCTTGGAATTGTTAAGGCCTTCAATGGAGCTACCCTTGACTTGGCACAGAGCAGATGGACTTTCGATTCTCCATTGGTCTCCGATCGCAAGTATAGACACGCTCCATAAGGTGACATGCTAGCATCGCAGAATCCATGCAACTCAACGGAAGCCCTTGGTTGCAGTACGAATCGTGGGAATTTTAAGTTCTGTACGACCGATAACTGTGAGGTCAACTCCCCCCATGACGAAAGAATGGGCTCTGGCAGTTGTAGCGTGTAACGGTTTCATGAATTCGGGAATCTGCAGTTGCGGGGCACGCTATTAGGGTCCGGCACTCGCTCGTCGGCTTTGGGGGTGGAGGTCTTGCGCCTACAGATTCGCGTACTGACTACACATTATTATCACTAAGATCAGAAATAAGCGTGCTAGCGACAAGACAGAATAGTAAACTGAAACCGGAAGAGAACGATAAATAAATTCAGGAATAAGTATTATAGTGACAGAAAAGTTTTGGAGAAAGTTAGCTATGCGAATCCACGGATGGTATTGTGGCCCTCCCAACCTATGATCACCACCTTAAAGCATGGCTTTGGTGACCCCTTAGATACCCTACGATCGAGAAATCATCAGCTTAGTTCAGTTCAATGTTATTTATAGATCCATGGTTTTATTTCTGTTCGAAAAGGTAATTAATTTTCCGTAGATAGCAATACAAGTCATGTTTAATATTTATAAAAAGAACATAGGGTATTTAAAAAAAAGTAAGGCATAGGAAGATAATATTCATGATATAACAATGTATTTTACTAAATATAAATTTTAGCTTAAAGAAATAGTTTTCCGATAGTTCTAGGTGTTCTGTATTATTATTATTTTTTTTTTTTGTAAAGAAATACTTCTTCAAGGGACTTTCTAAATTTATCAATTCATGTATTCAGGCAATTAGAGACTTTAAGATTTAATTTATATTCAACTTCTTTTGAAAATCAAAAATTAATTCATAGAGAATGCAATTAACTCAAGGTATTTTAATTAATTAATGGTTTTTAGATCGGGGTTTATGTTTAAACAAGTTTCGTTCACTTTACGGATCGGCGAGAAATGTTAATAAAAATATATATATATGTGATTAGTTAGTGTGACTCACGGCATATCCTCCAACGTTGAAGATCGATCTCCGGACGGGATGGGTTGGCTGTAATTTAAAGGGTAGCGATTTTTCTCGCCATGTAGAATTTAAAGGGCAAATAAACATTTCTCTCATTTCTCTTAGACGCGCGAACGATTTAAACTAAACTTGTAACCCGTAACTAATTCATCGTACATCCTTAAATACTTTACAATAACAAATTTCTCATTTAAATCTTAAAAAAAAAATAAAACTCTTCTTGAATTAAATTAATGCTTCTCGGCGTGGATTATCTCTTTTGACCCGATCGACTTGTTAATTTCTTTTACTTTGTTAATATAACTATCGCTTTACATAGCGTTGCGTAGCGTTGAGGCTTTACGAAAAATTATTGTTTGCTTTATGGTTTACATATCTTTAATTTCATTGATTTTCTTTCACATTAATTCTTCAATTCGGTTTCTCAAAGCGTGTTGGTTATTAACCAGGGTTAGGACTGATCCATTGCGAAAGAGAGTTTTTATCTTCATTAGGTTAAGGCCGTTCACACACGCGGCGCTTTTACAAAATAAACGGTTATAAGTCCCTGACTTATCCCACTCGGGAACTCCCTAGACGGATACGCGCACCCCTTAAAACTCGGCTGGTGTACGGATGCGCGGCATGATGGGCAACGGGGCAGGTTATGTAATTTAATTAAATTGCCATCGGGTCCTCTTTATATAAACTGCTCTTCTTGGCCGGCACTACATGACCCGTAGATAGGTAGATAGTACACCCAAAAAAAAAATCGCCCTTAAATCAAGAAATTCGCCTTTAAATCAAGAAAATCGCCTATGATTTTCATCCAACGGCGACTCACCTTTATTTTAAATAAATAATTTTCTTGAATTTATGGTTTGCCATTTCTGGAAATAATGACAAATTTTTCTTGAATGTATGGTAAAAAACCTTAAAATTAAGGAAAAATTTATTAAAATAAGAAAAAAAATATTTATGATGTAAGATTACATCATTTTACACCTTACATTTGAGGAATTTGGTTGGTTTTGTATACCAATGTTGAATTTTAAATGGATAAAACCGTTTCTAATTTTAATGGCAATTATTACATGGGAATACTACAGTCTGAAAATTTTTATATTTACCTGAAAATTTATTAAAGATTTATTTTATATAAATACTTTTTATAAACATATAAATAAATATAACAAATGGAAAAATCCTTACCTCAGACAACCCCGGCGTGAACTCGAACCCGCAACTGCTCACACCATAGCAAGACGTCTTAACCATTCGGCCACGCGTGCTTCTTGTCATACAATGACTAAAGAGGGCTAAGGTGCTTTTGGTCCAGCTTTACGCATACAAATAACGTTTATTCTAATCTAAACCTTTTTAACAACCGTTTAAACAATTTGGTAAATAGAAAAGTGAAACTAATAAGAATGAAAATTACATAAATTAAAAAAAAAAGAAAAATAAATAAACAAAGGGTACACTTGCCGTGGCGTGGGCTCGAACCAGGTACTTTTGTTCGATTGTTTATTGACCGGACGTCTTTACCAGCTAGACCACCATCAAAATGTATAAAAAAAAGTCACTTTCTCTTAAAATATGGGTATTTCTTTCCTAAATTTAAGTAAGAATTTACCATTATTTCAAGAAAAAAAATCAAGAAAAATTCGCCATTAATTGAAGAAAAAAATGGAATTCTTCCTCTTCTTCATTACAAAAAAAAAAAGAAATTATGGCGAATTCCTTAAATTGTAGGCATTTTTTCTATAATCAAGAAAATATTTCTTAATTCAATGGCGTTTTGAAATCACGGGCGATTTTCTAATATTTATGGTGATTTTTTTTTTGAGTGTAGATAGGGGTACTTCAGGGCACTAATCTCTCCAAATCATTCCTCGCGGGCCAACCTGACGATTGGGCATTCAAATTAACTTCAGATAGGGCTAAATATGGGTCTCAAAAAAAAAACCATACCTGACGATTGTGCCGGCGATTTGATTTTGGCCTTCGTGAGGTAAATCTTCCAGCAAATTGGCCGAATCAGTAAGATGCGCCTTTGGCGGCAACTTCAGGCAGCACAGACTGGGGTCTCCACCCAGAATTTTAGAAATACCTGTAGTGAAATTTTGTTGGAGGTTAAACACGCACCCATTTCTAACAAAATGCATTTGCACTTCCTTTAAGCTTTATTCGCTGGCTAGCTTTTATAGCTGGCAGCCACCCTGAGTGCTAAACACCACTTGGAATACTGTGCCACTCAAAAATACTGGATGCCACAAAAAAAATATATATTTCGGGCTTTTAGCCTTTCAATAAAAAAATTAAATTTCGAGCTGTTGGCACGTCCGCTTCTCTTGCTGGTTCAAATAAGAAGAACTTGACCGGAATCGGCTGGATACCAGCGAGGCTCTTGGCGGAAATATATATCATATGACGACCGACACAGGTGGTCACACTAGAACTCTCCAAGACAACCCTGGCTCAGGTGTTCAAAACTATCAAGATATCGAATATCCGACACAGGTGGCCACACTAGGTCAAGCTTTGGTTTAAGCGGGTCCTATATAGTAGGCTTTTAGGCTGAACCTAGGTTCGCCAGTCGCTACAGGCGCCGTTACACAGTGCATCATCCCAATCCACGTTCGCACTCCATAGAGATTGCAGAAAAATCTTAGATTTTGTGTTAAAAGGAGTTATTAAACCGAGTGGATCATAGAATTTGGCAATTGTCGACAATGCAACCCGCTTAGTGGGTCGTTGATTGGTTGGCAGTTGAGAAAAATGAAGTAGGAGCTGATCAGAAGATGGATCCCAGACTAACCCCAATGCCTTGGCGACATCCGATCCATTGTGAAATTTGATTAACTGCTCCTTGTCGCATTCAGACTCTCCTTCTAGGGCTGCTGACTCATTCGAACACCATTTGCGAATTGGAAAGTGGCCCCGCGACAGTAGTTCCTTCACCTGACGACGAATTTCTCTCACCTCCTCAACTGAGTCCCCACCAGATATTAAATCATCCACATAGAAATCTCTACGAACAATTTTTGCTCCAATAGGAAATGATTCCTCCTCATCGTAAGAGAGTTGATGCATGGCCCTTATAGCCAAGAAGGCAGCTTAAAAACACTCAACTCTTTCCTGGAGCTCTCTCTCCAAACGATGCACTGCAAGAAATTATCCGGGTACGAAACACGCACGCAACGGTACATCTTGCAGATATCTCCACGAAAGCGAAGCAGTATATTGAAGATTTTTTGTTAAATTGTTGGTCCTGTCAGAAGTAAGTCGTTCAGAGAGCTACCAGAAGTTGATTTAGCAGATCCATCAAAAACGACACGAAGCTTCGTACTCGTGCTCTCCTGCTTATGTACGCAATGGTGGGGCAAAAAGAATTGTGTTTCTGGCGGTTCCTTAGTTACAAGAGACATGTGACCTAGATCGATATACTCCCTCAAAAATGCTGAATACTGAGCTTTGTAACGAACTGATTTTTTATGTCTGCTCGCTACGAGATTCGTGCGGCTTGCTCAGAAGATTGTGTGTTCGTCCCACCAAATTTATATGACGTGATTGCCCGTAGATCAGTGAGAAAACAAAGCGGTTCAAATGGTAACAGTGGGATTTATTCTCGTGGATTAGTACAGCGGGTGTGTGGCTGGGCTGGCTTCGGTATCTCCTGTCTCTAGTTCCGCCGGCTGCTGGCGCTCCTCTTTCTGGCTCCTCGACGCGTTGACTCGGCTTCCACTGGATCCTGGGCTTCGGGACGCTCGTAGTGGCCGCCTCCGCTTGCTTGCCGACGCGCTGCCTCGGGGTCGCAGAGAGTTTGGCCTTGTGGGCTTAAAGAAGCGTCACCGTTCTCAGACTAGGGTGAACAAGCCTTGCTCTCCAGGCCGACGCCTTTCGAGGCAATACCTGTCCCTTGCGCTGTCCCGGACGGTCCCGCTAGGTTCTTGCTCAGTTCGCGCTGACAGTCCAGGCTGCCGCCAGGAAGCTGTCTAGCGGTTCACTTCGCTTTACGCCTAGCGCAGACGAACGTTCCACCCGGCTTCACCCTAATGCTTGACGTCCGCGACGCTCCTGCGCTCCCCAATGAGTTCCGCGCGGCGATGGTAACGTGGCTGCTCGATCTCCATCCTTGATCTCCAAATTCTCTCGCTCTCCATCCTTGGTCTCCAAACTCTCTCGATCTCCATCCTTGGTCTCCAAACTCTCTCGCTCTCCATCCAAGTCTCCAAACTCTCCTCGCCGCGCCGTTACTACGCGAATTCGCCGATTAACTGGTAAGCGGCCGGCCATCTGCTGCTGCTTCTATTTGTGGGGAGTTATTCAACTCTTCACATTCCCCCCTTACTTCGGGAAACATTTAGAACTTGTTTCTACTCTCCGGCGTTTCCTTGCATGTCCTAGCCTTCGAGTCATTGTGATTCCCGCGGCGCTCCCTCGTTGCTCCCTCGACGCTCTTAACTCCCTTGAGCTTCTACAGCGCTGATCATCCTCCTCGTAGCAACTTTAAATCTCCCGCGCCGATGTTTCCCGTGTCTCCACTGGGACATCGATACTCATGGGCTATCGATCCCAGCTCGGTGCTCGATACTGCGTCTCACTCCTTTCCATGTTTCCTCCGCCTGGTCACACCATTCGTGAGTGATCGATATTTATTCGCATATCGATACCGACGGTGCGGCGTTGCCACCTGCTCGTTTGCGATATTTCCACCTTGGCCAATCGATCGCCTATCGAGGCGCCCCCTTCCCTGGCTCGTGGTGATTTTGCAACTTTCATTGGTAAGTTTCTTTTGCAATTCCTTCACTCCTTTTCATCTCATCATTTCGTCCTCTCTCGCCCTTCACTCGTCCTCTGTTGGCAGCATCTGACTCCACATTGTCAGCTTTTGAGAGCGGGTGCGGAGAGGACTTCGCATTCGCTTTGCAACCAGGACAGCAGGTAAGTATTATGATGTCTGTTTCTGCTTCCTGCATTAAGCCCCCTTTAAATTTCAGGTTGCAGGTGCGGCCCATGCATGCCCCGTTCTCTTTCTTGTCAACTGTTGGTGTGGTGCGTGTTTCTGTTTTTTTTTCATGACCAGCTGGCTACGGTGTAGATCTGATTCTGCACCGTCCTCCCCTTTTCCTCGGGTAACAACTAGACGAGCTCGTCCGGCGCATTCCGTATAGAATCTCCGGATGCTGCGGTGTATGTCTGGACTGCGCGTCTTGTATTGCTTGTCTCCCTCCGCGCATACTCTCTTTTACGTGGTGTAATCTTGTGCCGTTTTGTAAGTGTCCCTTCCGCCTGGCGTTATCGCGGATGACTCTGGCAACTGCCCGACGCTGAATCCTGTTGCCTTGCGGTCGGGATCACCATCCATCCCTATCCACGTCCATGTGCCCTGTGGATGAATCTCGCTTCGGCCTAACGCCTAATCCTGTGGCCTCGCAGTCTGGATCAACGTGTGATCCTTATCCATGTCCTTGTTCTATCCTGATTGTCCTTTCCGTGTGGCGTATGGATGACTCTCGCTTCGGCCTGACGCCTAATCCTGTCGCCTCCTACCTGTTGTTAGTCATCTGACGTTTCTGCTGTCTGCTCGTTTAATTGTTGCTTGAGCTCGCCAATGTGAACTGTCTTTTCTTTCTTCGACTGTGTGTGGCGAATTTTGCAGATCACTGGAGAGACGAAATCTACAACCTGGTAAGGGCCATCGTACCTCGGGGCTAGTTTTGCAGCGAATCCTTCGGCCGCTTTGGACAGGTGATGTTCCTTGGCCCACACTATGTCGCCCACCGCTGGTAACCATTGCCTCCTTCTCAGATTGTAGTGTCTGGCTTGGTCCTGGGACGCCTTTTCCATATTTCGCCGCACGATCTCAAATACCTCTCTTAGTTTGTTGGCATTTTCCTCAGGGGTCTCCGTAGCTCGTCCAGTGCCTAGGGTTTCCTTATCATATAGGCTGCTGGGTAGACGTGGTTCCCTTCCCTGGGTAAGAAACGCCGGTGTATGGCCGGTGGATTCCGATGTGCTCGTGTTCACTGCTAGCATAATCTCCGGCCACTTCTCGTCCCAGTTTCTCTGGTCCTGCCCTGCGAACTGCGCAATCATGGTCTTGACCGTTCTGTTTGCTCGTTCGGTCGGATTCTCTTGTGGTGTGTATGGCGCGGTGAATTGTTGACTGATACCCATCTCAGCCAGGAACTTTATAAATATGCGGCTCGCAAACTGTACTCCATTGTCCGTTATGACCACCTTCGGGACCCCGTACCTTGCGATTAAGCACTCCCTAAACGCCTTCTTGAGCGACTCTGCTGTCGCACTGCCGTTCCGTCCATTTCGAAAACCTGTCTATCATGACTAGCAGCATTTGGTTCCCGTGCTTAGATCTTGGTAGGGGTCCAACGAAGTCTGCACATACCTTTGCCCATGGTTCCTCCGGTACTTGGGTCAACATCTTCCCGGCCGCCTGCATCTGAATGGGCTTAAACCGCATGCAAATCTCGAATTTTCGTACGTGGGCTCGGGCGTCTCTATGCATGCCTGGCCAGTAGTATCGGGCTGCCAACCGGCTTCCTACGTGTCCCGCAGACGGTGCGTCGTGCTTTTCCCTCAACACTGTTTCTCGTAGCGACTTTGGGACGCACATCTTCCATGACGCGACGTGTTCACTGCATGCTCGGTGAGGTATGTTTCTGTACAGTGTCTCACCATCCATAACATAGTCCGAGTACTTCTGCGGTTGGGTCCTTATCTTTTCGCCCATGTCATTGATCCAGCTGCACCCTCCTGAAGCTGTAGTTGCCGATGCCTCTTTTAAACCTCGTAGCGTTTCCGATAGTGGTTGTCTTGATAATGCGTCGGCCACCACGTTTAGCTGACCCTTTCTGTACGCTATTTCAAAGTCGTACTGTTGTAGCTCCAGAGCCCATCTGGCGATCCATCCTGAAGGGCTCTCTATGCTGTTGAGCCACTTCAGGGCCATGTGGTCGGTTACTACCTTAAAGTGGTAACCTTTCAGATATGGCCTGAGCTTCCGGATCGCCCAGACGATCGCCAAACACTCCTTCTCCTTTGTCGAGTAGTTCTTTTCCGCGCCGTTCAGTGTTCGGCTTTTGTAGGAGATTACTCTTTCGCCCTTTTCGGTGTCCTGGGTCAGTATCGCTCCGATGCAGTAGTCGCTGGCGTCTGTTTGCAGGATGAAAGTTCTACTGAAGTCCGGGCATGCTAGCAAGGGATCTGCCACGAGTCTTGCCTTTACTTCCTCAAACGCCATCTGGTGTCCACTCCCACTTACTGCCTTTGCGCAGCAGGTCATTTAGGGGTTTGACGATTCTGGAAAAATCTGGTACAAATCGGCGGTACCACGACGCTACTCCTAGGTATTGCCGAAGTTCTTTGACGGTCGATGGCGGTTCCAGTTCGGCGATGGCGGCTACTTTTTCTGGATCTGTTCCTATTCCCTCGCTTGTCACTCGGTTTCCCAGGTACAGTAGTTCCTTTTTAAAGAATTGGCATTTTTCTGGATTCAGCCTCAGGTTTGCCTCTTTTAGACGCCGGAACACTTCTCTCAGGTTTCTTTTGTGTTCTTCCAGCGTGCGACCGATCACTATTATGTCATCCTGGTAACCGAATGCGTGAGGTGACATCTCGGGGCCAATTACTTGGTCCAAAACTCGCTGAAACGTTGCCAACGCCGAGTGAAGTCCGAACGGCATTACCCTCCACTGAAACAGACCTTTGCTTGGTACCGTGAACGCCGTATACTGCCTGCTACTCTCTTCCAGTGGGATTTGCCAGTATTCATCCTTCAGGTCCAAACTGCTGATGTACCGCGCTTCCCTTCGTTGGTCCAGGATGTAGTTTATGCAATGCATTGGGTAGGTATCCTTAACTGACTTCGCGTTGATCTGCCTGAAGTCGACACACAGTCTCCACTTGCCTGTCTTCTTTTTCACCATCACGATGGGGGAGCTGTATGGGCTCTTTGAATGCTCTATGAACCCCATTTGGAGAAGCTCGTCCACCTTTACGTTGATTTCCCCTTGAATTTTCGGGTTCTTGGGGTAGTATCTCTGCTTGATTGGCTTGTCATCCTTCATTTTGATCTGGTGTTCTGCCATATTCGATGTTCCCGTCATTGTGCTGAAGTCTGCCAGCTCTGCTTCAAGGAACGCTGTAGTATCGTCCAACTCGTTTACTTGTTGAACGACTGCTACTGATAGCTTCTACTCAAGCCATCCATTGTGTCGGTTCCTGGCTGGTATTATTATCTCGTGTCCAGCACACCTTATCTCGGTTCCGACTTGTTTCAGGAAGTTCCATCCCAACACTAATGGATCCACTACTCCGGTTAAAATCAACAGGTTCATGGTCACTTGTTTGTTGCCGAACTTGACCTCCACCTCGAGCTGCGCATCAATTCCGCCGCACCTTCCATCTGCCAACCTAACTTGCCGTCTCGTCCTTGTAATCTTTCCTAGAGCAGCAATATTGTCCGCCAATTCTTCGCTCACGAAGCTTGCCGTTGCTCCGGTGTCGATTGTGGCTTTGTAGCTGTTCCCACCAATCATCACAGCTGCGGACAACTGCTGCTCCTCCTCGATTAGCTTGCCCGCTCGCCTCTCTGCGGCTGAGATCGCTGGCCATTTCCCGATCGTTGGCAGCAATCGACGCTCCTGACACCCACCTTGCCGCATATCCAGCAAAATAACAGCCGCTGGTTTCGACATCCTCTAGCCCAGTGTCCGTTCCCACCGCATTTTCGACAGGCCTCCTGCGGGTCTGTGATATGGGTGGCATCTTGTGGCCTCTGTGTGTTGCTTGGCGGCCTCCACACGGTATTGTTTGGCTGTCTCTGTTGTTGTTGGGGTGGTGCCCAATGGCCTCCGCGTGGTGCGTCTGTTGCCTGCTGTCGTCCGGCTTGGCGTGGTGGTGACCATTGGTCGTTTCCTCGTGTGTCCTGGTTATCAACCTCTTCGCATCTCCTGCATGTCACCTGTGTTGGTGACGCCGACTTTGTCTTTGAGAACTTGTTCTCCTGTGCGAAGACTTCCCGTTCCTTTTCAAGTTCTTCGTACTCATCGGCAAGGATCATTAGCGTGTCCAGGTCCGACACTTTGTATGCTCTTAAGAACATCCGTAGGCTTGGGGTGCAGTTCTCTTTAATGACCCTTAACGTCTCTTTCGTAGAATAGTTAAGTGGCCTCACCATCGTCTGCATGTCGATCATGTAGTCCTTGAACGACTCGCTGAAGCCTTGCTTCCTTTGAAGCACCTGGTCCGCCAGCCTGGTGAAGAAGTCTCTTGGCAGAAAATATGTGTGGAAACTTTCAATGAATTCTGCCCAAGTTCTCCACTTTTTATTGTTGGCGATGAACCATTTCAAAGCCCTTCCTTTTAGCAACTCCGGCATCGCTCGAGGGATCATATCAAGCTCCAAACCGTACGTGTTGGCGGACCATTCTACCTGCTCCAGGAACTCGAATGGTTTTTCTGCCCCGTCGAACCTGAACGACCATTCGCGGACCTGCTAGCGACCTTTGCGTAGTCCGACTGGCTTGGTCTCAGGGTCAGCGCTGCTGCTTTCTTTTCTTGGCTTGTTTCTCTCCTGTGGTCCTCTTTTTGCATGTTGTCAATGCTCAGGCTTGCCACCAGGTTGTCCCCTTCAGCGTTCGTTAACGTAATGCTTGGGCCGGCTCTGTCGTAGTATGTCGCCTCCAGCTCGGCCCAGATGTCGACGAGTTGTGGATCGTTCTCTGTTTCTGAGTAGTATTCCGATAGTGCCTTCCTCATGTCGTCTAGCCTGCCCTCCAGAGCGACGTTGAGCCTCTGTGCGACATGGGCGAAGTCTTCCTTCTTGAGGCGGTAAATCCACTTCTTTTCCATTTTTACTGTGCTGTTCTCACTGTTGGGACAATCACGTTGGGCGCCAGATGTAACGAACTGATTTTTTATGTCTGCTCTCTACGAGATTCGTGCGGCTAGCTCAGAAGATTGTGTGTTCGTCCCACCAAATTTATAAGACGTGATTGCCCGTAGATCAGTAAGAAAACAAAGGGGTTCAAATGGTAACGTGGGATTTATTCTCGTGGTATTAGTACAACAAGTGTGTGGCTGGGCTGGCTTCGGTATCTCCTGGCTCTAGTTCCGCCGGCTGTTGGCGCTCCTCTTTATGGCTCCTAGACGCGTTGACTCGGCTTCCACTGGATCCTGGGCTTCGGGACGCTCCTAGTGGCCGCCTCCGCTTGCTTGCCGACGCGCTGCCTCGGGGTCGCTTGTTGCGCCTTCGACCCGCGGAGAGTTTGGCCTTGTGGGCTTAAGGAAGCGTCACCGTTCTCAGACTAGGGTGAACAAGCCTTGCTCTCCAGGCCGACGCCTTTCGAGGCAATACCTGTCCCTTGCTCTGTCCCGGACGGTCCCGCTAGGTTCTTGCTCAGTTCGCGCTGACGGTCAAAGCTGCCGCCAGGAAGCTGTCTAGCGGTTCACTTCGCTTTACGCCTAGCGCAGACGAACGTTCCACCCGGCTTCACCCTAATGCTTGACGTCCGCGACGCTCCTGCGCTCCCCAATGAGTTCCGCGCGGCGATGGTAACGTGGCTGCCGGAAATGTCTGCTGGCGTCGCTGTCGATGTCCTCTGCGCTGTCTTCTGACCAGTATCTCGTCGTTCTGGCACTCGGGGAGTTGGGCGATCGCTGTTCGGGAACTTCGCCGGTAATCGCAGGGTTCTCCAGGCGGCCGCCTCTTGAAACCACAAATCGATCTACCGCTCGTCCGTCACGCCAGGTCCTGCTTGGTCGGGCAAGGTACACTGGGTCGCAGAAAACTTTCCTCCCCAAGCTGACGGTTCTTCGTCGTAGGACTCTTTTGCTTGTCTCTGACAGACCCGCAGGGCGACTTGCCAGGGTGTGGTCGTGACAAAGTTGGAAAACAAACGCCTTGACTTAGCCGCGTGGTGCCTTCCAGAACTCAGCCACCTGTGTCTCAATTCGGAGTTTCCTGATGTCCTAATCCCGAACGTCTCGACGTGCCGATCTTGCTCCTTGTGTGCTTCCCACGGCGCTGCTTCCGACGACTCGCTTGGTTGTAGCTCCCTCGTAGATTATTTGCTTGCCTGACTGTTTACTTGGTACTTTAACTGATCTTGAAGGTTTGACTCCTCGTGATCGACTGATCCAGCTGCCAGCGCTCTGCGGCCTTATATAGGGCCTCCGGGAACCGTTATTTCCCTTTAGCGCACGGCCCGCTGGATCTCTCCACTCTGGGTCCAAAGTCCGTGACTCCTGGTTGACCCACTTGTCCTTCACGTACCGCTTCCAATCGATGCTCCGCCCACTGCTGCCATTCCGCTGATTCCCGTGCCGCTTGTGGCACGCCTGTGTGCCGCTCCACTGCCGAGATGTGGCACTTCCTCTCCCGGTCCAAAGTTCACGGGAGAGTCCAAAGTCCGGTGGAGTTCCGTTATCCTGTTTTTGCACACGGCACTCTTGCCTTGCCCGCGAAGTCTCCATTCTCTCTCGTTCTCCATGCTTGGTCTCCAAACTCTCTCGCTCTCCGTCCTTGGTCTCCAAACTCTCTCGATCTCCATCCTTGGTCTTTAAACTCTCTCGCTCTCCATCCTTGGCCTCCAAACTCTCTCGTTCTCCATCCAAGTCTCCAAACTCTCTCGTTCTTCATCCAAGTCTCCAAACTCTCTCCTCGCCGCTGGTAAGCGGACGGCCATCTGCTGCTGCTTCTATTTGTGGGGAGTTATTCAACTCCTCACAGCTTTCAGGGCTGGGACGAGCCAAGCAATAAGAATCACCTAAAGATTCGAATCCGGAAGTGGTCAAGAGACGAACAGAGTATTGGCCGTTTCCAAGTCGAATGCAATTTTCAGTAAAAAGTTGCTCACATCGCAAGTCTTCCGGCAATAAAGATGGCATTGACGAAGTGAAGTCCTCAATTTCCCAAAATCGCTTTACAATGGCGGAAAGTGTGTCATCGGAATGATCAGCTGTATCCTTGATGCTGGCTTGTAAAACCGATTTATGAGTTGGCATGTTCGATGATAACCCTCCAGAGACTATCCAACCAAGCTTGGTGTTCTAAAGAGTTGGCAAGGCCCTATCCAAATGAATTTGTCCCATAGAAATTATTTCGAAAAACAACCCAGCGCCGAGTAAAAGGTCAATTCGTTGTGATTGATTGAAATTAGGGTCAGCGAGTGAAATGTTTTGCAGTATCATCCACGATGTTGCATATATATTGAAATGGGGTTGATAATCAGTAATACTGTGAGTCACAACCGCTGTGAATGCCGCACAATAGCTTGCACAAGGCATAAATGCTCCAATTCTATTTCTGACGTAGATAATAGCAGTTGGAAGCAACACGTAGTCGATCGGCAAAATATTTAAGGTTTTGGGTGGAGGGCTTGGTAAATGATGATCAGGATGCGATGATGTATGCGAACATAATACTAATGCTGATGAAGTAGATGGTAATGGCTGAGAGCTCGAGGATGGGTCGCATGATGGAGATGAAAATGAGGTTGATGTTGCGGATGGGTCACGGTTCATGTGTAATAATGAATGGTGCTTCATGCGACAATACTTGAAGTGAGTCGACTTTGCGCAAAAAGTTGAGGCAAAAATGCAACTTCTTTGCTTTTCTATATCGAAGATTCGGACTCAAATGTAAAAATCGAGAACACTTTGGCAAATAATGATCCCGTGCATCGCAAAATAAGCATGTCAAATGATTTGAGTTAGTAGCAGATGCAATAAGTGTATTTTGGTTACATTTGTGCAAGTTTTTTCCCACCTGCTGGCCTGGTGTTTGAGTTACCAAAACGACTCCATAGCATCCAAGGTAGACAGCTCAGTGATTAACAAATCCTCTTCCCATTTTTCCCGCGTCCTCTGATCCAGTTTCCGAGTGACGATGTGAATTAAAAGTCCATCCAAAATTTGTTGCGTATTGGCCAGGGCTCGAATTGTTCGCAGATGCGAATTCATGCAATCGCTCAGCTCCCGCAGACCCTTCGAAGATCCCTTCTCGACACCCTTTAAACCGAGTATTGCCTGAACATGTGCCTGAAAGTGTAAAACTAATCAAATCGATTAACCAGCAAATTCATAGCCTTTTTAAAATTAGCATTCGAGGGTTTGAGCGAGCGTATGGTTTCCAGAGCCACGCCGCCCAAACTCGAACGCAAATATTGTAATTTTTCAATGTCGCTTAGCTCATCATCATTTCCGATGACCGTAGTGAAAGTCGCAAGAAAATCCGGCCACTCAGAGTAGGATCCATGAAAACGAGCAATTTCCAAATTTGGCAACCGAGGCTTTCTAGATCGAAAAGAAAGATCCGCATTATTAGTGATGTCAATAGATGTTGAATTTGCAGCGGTTGAAGCCGGCAATTGTGACTTGCGATGAGCCGCCAAGCCTCGGCTTAGTTTCGCCTTCACATCCATGAAGACTTCAGCAAATTCAATCCGATGGTCGCTCGAGATCTCTGCAAAATCCAGTCTTTCCAACGATGTCTGCGCTGAATCAAATGCCTGGTTTAAGGAATTGATCCATTCCATTCGCGCCAGCAAATCAGCTTCGTCAAACTGATTAACCGTATCAGCGTTTAAATAGCATTTCATCGAGCTCATTTGCCGCAAAATAGATTGACTCGGTAGTAGTCGACGTCACTTGTGGATTCATTTTGAGCCCGAACCGAGTTTTTCGTATCAGACATTTTTCAATCACGAGAAAGGAAAAAAAATGAAATGAAAATGAAGTCCGACCGCGTTAGAGGCACAAAACACCGTATACCCTTTGCCGCGAAAACGTGAAGGTTAACAAGCGTCGCCGAGATGCAACGGAACCTTTAACTTGGTTGTTGTTGTTCTTGCCGATAAATTGCCTGCCTAGCAACAGCGGATTATGTAACTGGCAAACGAATGTATGTATGGCTATATGTACATATATATATGTATATGCGCTATTAACAAAGATTAAACGCGATTCACTTTGTTAAGAATTGTTTGCACAACACAGTTTTGGTGTTTTTTCACAGCGCAAAATGTACAAAAAATCCAACGGCCGGCTGTGCACTTTTATATGCACATATGTATGTATGTTCGTATGTTTCTGACCGAATGCACGATAACGACAGCGAAACAAAGCGTTTGTTTAAACTATATTAAACAATCGCGAGACCGAGTTGCAGACTCCGATAAAAACTTCTATCACGTCGGGGTCACCAAATGTTTGTGGGGAAGACAACAAATATGCCACCCTTATATTTATAATTAATAACGAATAGGTTATATTAAAATGTATAGCGTTTATTCGGAGCGGCAGACGGACTGTGAATGTGAAAAAAGCTTGGCTCCAAGATCTTCATATAAACATATGCAGGCTTACAAAGTAGTTGCTGAATAGATAAGCGACAGCTTTAGTGGTATAAGAAAGAAGGCGAAAGATAAGCAGAGAGCGCTGCAGGCTGGTGCTGGCGATCTGCTCCGAACACTTACTTACTTTGAAAAATAAACTAGTTTTACAGTCATTAGGATTGAAGCTTCGAGTATAATATAAAAGGTGGATAGGAAAACAATGAACGAAATTTTAAATCTTCGAGAAAAGGTTGGTTCAGATTCATCGTATAATAAAACATTTAAACCAAACGATAAAATTTGAATTACTATGCAAAATAAAGACTTGTACGTGCTTTCTCACGAAAGTTACCATAATTTTCAGGGAATTATTAGATAAGATTCACCGAATGGACCTACAACTGATAATGTTACCACTTTTTTTTTTAAATAATTGCATGGCTCACTTCTTGGATGAAATTAAGTACGAAATAAATGGATGTTAGATTGATAAATCAAGATTTGTCGGTATGACTACTACCATAAAAAGTTGCTAAATTCCCCATGTAGCTCCGAGCGGATTTTCAAAAATAAGGTGAACGATATTATTAAAAGTGTTGTAGACCTACCAAGCGCATTGCGGAGTTGGGATTCATATGTTAGCGCCAAGTTGGGGTATGACAGTCAACATAGCTGGAATGTGAAATTGTAGGCTAACCGCGAAGAAGCATGCAATAATTCGGTTTACACTAAAGGGAGAACTTATCACAAATAATTTATCAAACTTAAAAGTTCAAAGTGTATTTATTTATAAACAAAATTTATATATTATTATATGAGCATATGGCCTTGTTAAAATCATTGGCGCGGACGATATTGATGTTGATACTACAAATATTGTTATTCTAAATGAAATTAGAATTGCTTTCGAAAAGATCCAAACTTGAATAATAGATTTTTAATAGAACCACCATATGATTTTACTTTGCTAAATAAAATCTCGAAAGACTGCAATTTGACTAGCCAATACAAATAACAAAACAAGGGAGAACGCTATAGTCGAGTACCTCGACTATTAGATACCCGTTACTCAGCTAAAGGGACCAAAGGGAAATGGGGATATGCAAGCGAGATTGAAATGCGGCAACTACCCGCGATCTCAATATATGGTTACGGGGGCGGTAGACAGACTTAGGCGCAATGGGCGTTAGAGTGGGCGCGGCAAACTTTTTGGGGTCAATCGGTAGGTATTGTCGAGACTAATAAATTTCAATTAACTTTTTTTTCTGACATGAAATCTGTGGGCGCCGCAGGCTTAGGCGGTTTGTGGGTGTTAGAGTGGGCGTCGGAACCTTTTTTTAGGTCAATGGATAGGTATTGATGAGAACAATACATTTCAGGTATAATTTGTTGTGGTTGTGGTATAATTGGTTTGTGGGCGTTAGAGTGGGCGTGGCACTTCATACGGACAGACAGTCAGACGGACAGGCTAGATCGACTCGGCTAGTGATCCTGATCGAGAATATATATACTTTATGGGGTCGGAAACGCTTCCTTCTGCCTGTTACATACTTTTCGACGAATCTAATGTGCACTTTTATTCCACAAGTACCGGGCATAATAACTATGTTCATGAACCGAGTTGGACATGATCTGAAAACAACGAATTATGGTGACCACATTACATTTTGTAATCCTGAACTGATTTCGGAAAACGTTCGCCTGCTTCTTCTATGCAAATCGACGGAACGAAGCTAGAAAACTAATCATTATCTTGTGAGATTTATTTTATTGGGGTTCTTTTGATTTCTAAAAAAGTTTTACGATCACAGGAAACGTTATTCCCCAACATGATCGGACATGTTCCTCTAAGATAACCATCCTTAGATGTTTTGGGTGTGCGACCTTTCTCACGTACATAGCAGCACCTGTGATAACGATGCAAAAGGATACGTGATCACATCTTGCCCAACATGATCTTACATGTTCCTCTAAGATAACAACCTATACTATACAACCGATACTATGGGTATGCGACCATTCTCACGTGCACAGCAACACCTGCTGAATATTAATTGCTGATTATGAGGGAAAGGATACATGATCAATATTGTCATATGGGGATGTGGGGAAAGTGTGCCACCTTTCTCCCGTCTAAGGCAACACCTGCTGAATATTAATTGCTTATAATGGGGAAAAAGGTCACGTAATCAGTGTTGTCACATGGTGGTGTGTGGCAATTTAGTATACTCTTTATGGACATGATCGTGATATATTTATACCCGTAGAGTAAAAGCGTATACTAGATTCGTCGGAATGTATGTAACAGGCAGAAGGAAGCGTTTCCGACTCCATAAAGTATATATATTCATGATAAGGATCACTAGCCGAGTCGATCTAGCCATGTCCTTCTGTTCGTCTGTCCGTCTGTCTCTCCGTCCGGATGAACGCTGAGACCTCGGAAACTATAAGAACTAGGCTATTGGGATTTGGCATGCAGATTTCTGAGCTTCTTACGCAGCGCAAGTTTGTTAAGTTAAATCCCACAAATCGAAAAAACCGTGGCTTTTACAGTTTGTAGTGTGGGAAGTTTTTCAATACTGTATTGATCCGACTGAGTTTGACTTGAACAATCCCACGACGCGTAATCACGGCAGCAACAGCTTTTTTTTAACTAAAATAGATCCTTTTACGAGTTCATAAAAACTAACGCTGGCTGAGTATTGAACTTTGTTTGTACGAGGGTGGTCCGATAAGTACTAAGACTCCAAAAAAAAAAAAACGAAAAATTTGGAAAAGTGACGATTTATTTTTCAACATAATTTTTTTTTTTTTTTTTTTTATATATGATGGACGTTGATGCACTACGAGCAGTACAAACAAGTGGCCCAACGACACCAAGCACGTGCTTGTTACGCGCGGGGCCCTTTTATCAATTTGGGCAAAAATACGAGTTCGCGAGGAAGATACAAAAAACAAATAGAGACGGGACACAAATGAAAATAAAAGAAGCATCTAAGAATGAAGCAAATGAGTTAAAATATTAGTTTTTAATACCGAGATAGAAGTTGAAGTGCAAATTAAATGATAAAGGTTGTTATAATTATTACATAGAACGCGAAAGGGCTCGTGCAGACAAAAATTAGATGTACATCGTGGCAAATTTAGGGGATAATAATTTCGTGTTAGTCTAACAGGAACATTGAAAGTTAGGCGGTTTACAAGTTCTACAGAATCAATATCACCTCTTATAAGATTTTGCATAAAAATAGTACCAAGCATTGTTCTACGATTTGCAAGGGTAGGTAAATTAAGCAATAGTAATCTACTCTGATAGGAAGGTAGCCTTATGTTTTGATCCCAGTTCAAACTACGAAGGGCAAAAAGAAGAAATTTTTTTTGTACCGACTCAATACGGTCAATATGCACTTGGTATTGTGGACTCCAAACCGAAGAACAATATTCCAAAATAGGACGGACAAGGGAGGTAAATAATAATTTGGTTGTATAAGGGTCATCAAATTCTTTTGACCAACGCTTTATAAACCCAAGAACACTCATGGCCTTGCTGACAGTGGACATTATGTGGCAGTCAAATTTAAGTTTTGGGTCCAGAAGAACGCCTAAGTCATTAACTGAAGATATACGGTCGAGTGGCGTATTTTGAAGAGAGTAACTAACAAAAGTAGGAGTACCTCTATGAAAAGTCATAACGTTGCATTTAAGGCAGTTCAAATTTAAAAGGTTATACTCACACCATCCCTGAAAACAATCAATATCTGACTGTAAGTTGAAACCCGACGCTATATCATTATGTGATAAACAAAGCTTAACATCATCAGCATACATTAGTACACGAGAGTGTGTTATGATAGAGGGAAGATCGTTAATAAACAAAGTAAACAGCAAAGGGCCCAAATGACTACCCTGAGGCACTCCAGATGTCACATAGATCAGTTTTGAGGCAGCGTTCTTGAATATAACCCTCTGAGTCCTACCATTCAAATAACTTGAAATCCAAGTTAATAGATTACATGGAAACCCAAGCTGATTTAATTTGAATAAGAGAAGAGAGTGGTTGACAGAGTCAAAGGCCTTACTAAAATCAGTGTATATAACGTCAGTCTGCATTTTATTCTTAAATCCATTTATTACAATAGATGACAATTCCAGAAGGTTGGTGGTAGTCGATCTTCGCTTAACAAAACCATGCTGACACGGTGATATTAGCGAGGAACATAAATGTTGCAAATGAGAAGTAATAATACGTTCAAATGCTTTAGGAATTGCCGACAATTTAGAAATACCTCTGTAATTCTGGGCATCCGCCTTCGCACCCTTTTTGTGAAGTGGAATGATAAAAGAGTCCTTCCAGATAGTAGGAAAAACTGACGATGAAATAGACAAATTAAAAAGTTTAAGAATCGGTTTACATATGGTTGACGCACAAAACTTAAGCACACACCCGGGGAGTCCATCAGGACCGGGAGAATAAGTTGGCGTTGTTTTTTCTAAGTCTCTTACGAGAGAAATTTCCGTAATTTCAGGGGTAAAGATACAATTTGCCTTATTTAAGGGATTAGGGTAGTTCGAATTTGACCAAGCAGCCGAACTATAAGTAGTTTGGAAAAACTCGGCAAATAAATCAGCAATTTCAGAATCCGTCGATGCCTCCATTGAGTTAAAACGTACCGATGAAGGCAATGCTGACGACTTACGCTTGGCATTGACAAAGTTATAAAACTGCTTCGGATCATTTGAAAATTCAAATTTACATCGACTTAAATACATAGAATAGCAATGACTATTAAGAACATTAAAATCCGATCGAGCCACCACATATTTCGAAAAATCAGATGGCTTACCCGATTTCTTATACTTTTTATAAGTGTTTGTCTTAAGGTTTTTAAGTCTTTGAAGCGCATTGGTAAACCAAGGTGGCCTGTTTGTCTTTGAAGGAAACCTATCAGGAACGCATTCATTAAAAAAGGTATTTAACACTATATAGAAGTGTTCAGTGGCGCTTTCAATATCCATACAATTGTACAATTTTGTCCAATTATATTGAGAAATCATGTCGTTAAGCTTTTTAAAGTTACATTTTCGGAAACATCTCACTTTAGTTTGAGAAACTAAAGGAGAGAGGGTATCAACGCATGGGAGGCAGATTGTCAATTCCATTGTTGGATGATATTGGTCTTCAGGTACAACAAGAGCGTCAATTCTAGATACCGTGACTTCAGACGGGTCTGAAACAAACACAAGATCTAGTTGTCTATTTAATAAATTCCGTATAAAGCTTACTTGCTGTAACGATAATTCTAGAAGACCATCAACAAAATCATGGGCGGATAGAGGTATAGCGACTAGTGAGTCAGTAGGAGGAGACCAAGAAATACCAGGGAGATTAAAGTCACCCAAAACAATCAAAAGGTCACTGTTAGAAAGAAGGGATAGAACAGATTTTATCGCAGACAGGTGGTGCTCATAAATTATTAAATCCGAGCCAGGTGGAATATAGGAGCATGTAGCAAATATTGAGAATGATTGCAAGGAAACTTTCACACTAACAAATTCAATTTCATTAGGAGTATCAGAGTGAATTCTTTCGGAAGTTAGGCTAGTGCTAACGGCAATCAGCACACCGCCTCCCCTACGTGAGGAGCGATCGGTCCTATAGGCATTAAAATTGTTTGAAAGAACTTCATTGTCAGATATCTCTGGCTTCAACCAAGTTTCCGTAAAAGCCAAAATATCAGCAGTAAATGCAGAGGAGTCAGCATAAAGCTTGGGTAGCTTCATATTTAGTCCCCTAACATTTTGATAGGCCAAAAATAAACTTTTTAGTTTTTTGGCGCCGTGGACGGTCTGTTATTTGTTCTCGGTTTATTGGGAACAAATTCTTTTATTACTAAATCATCATTAAGCCAAAAGCTTTCAGAAAGTAGTACCTTAAACACATCAGGCGGAGCAAATATTTTAAACGACGATATACTACGAGCATATGAAAATCTAAATTGTTCCACTGAAATATTCTCGGATGGGAATTTTTCACGAATAAATTCCAAAACATCCTCAGATGTGGTGTCTGGAGTGAATCTCGAAACAAATAATTGTTTTCTTTGTGGAACAACTGATAATTTCTTACGACCCCCAGCAGCAGATTGCACCTCACTAAGCTGAGAGCCAGAAACGGTAACTTCTGTACCTATAGGTACGGTCGGCACCGTAGTCGGCACTGAAGGTTTTTTTACCACCCGACTTCGAGAAGCAGTGACTTCACCTAAAACAGCTGTATCCATAGGCGCAGTAGGTTCACTTACCACAGTGTCAACAGAGACTGCTGCAGCCACCAAGTTCGGATTTGGGGTGGATACCGTGACCGTATTAACTGCCGCTGAGCTGGTTTTTTTACGTTTAGGCGATTCAGTTAGTAATTTTTTATTATTAAATTGGGCACAAACGGAATTGAACCCCTCATTGAGCTGTTTAAAAGCACCAGAGAGGTTCAAAAGGCTGTCTCGGGTCTGCTTCATAAAGCCGCTCATCTCAACAACCATTTCCTTGCAGGATCCACATGACCACATGAGTCCAGAATTCTGATCAATAAAGTCTTTGACTCTACCAGTAAATCCTGCGCATTTAACGTGCATTATCGACTCGCAGAGCCAGCAGAAAATAAAAGGGTCTTTAGTTGAAGACGACAGAGTACAATTTTTCTTAGAGCACACAAGAGCCATTTTAAGGAGATTAAATAAAATAGAATAATATATGAAAAATACCTCGAGTAAATTTGGCACTGGGATCAAATTCCAAAACCACAAAGGCACAAAACACGAAAAAAAATAAGAGCGCGAGATCGCGTAATAATTAAAACGTAAGAGAGCACGAGAGAAAAAATCTTCTATCGATTGAGCGTTGCTTGTGGGACACTGACAACTTTACGCAGGAACAGTTACAAAGTAAAGCAAGCAAGAGAGAGAGAGAGAGAGAGAGACAAGAGAATAGCACACCAAAAGTCTACCAGAAATTTGGCAGGTTCAGAGAGAGTTTAAGTTACAGTTGTAATATAGAGCGGGAGAGAGAGTGAGAATCGAAGAGTTTTAGCAAGTTTAGTGAGTATAAGAATTACACTAACAAAGCTAGTAAATTAAACAAATCTAATATAAATGTTAAAATAACTATAATCACTGGGAGATCTAGTAAAAAACACTAAACACACTAACCCAGCGGTTAGACTAAGCTTTGTTAATAAACAAACACAAAACACTCGCAAAAAATCACAGAATAGACAAAAAATTCAGAGCACAAGAGTAAACACAACCGTTCACAAGCGACGCTAAATCGAATTATGATTATAATCTTCTTTTAGCTCGATACACTTGACCCAGCGATGGTTCTCGATTCTCGAGGTCTGAAAAACAGGCCCTTGTGGCGGCGACGACCTCCTCATTCGACGCAAATTTCGGTCCAGCGAGTGACTTTTTCAAATTTGGAAACAAAAAGAAGTCACACGGGGCCAAATGTGGAGAATATGGTGGATGGGGTAGCAGTTCGTAGCCCAATTCGGCCTTGGCGAGGGCGGAAGTGTGAGCCGGTGCGTTGTGATGATGGAAGAGCACTTTTTTCTTCGCCAAATGGTGCCGTATTGCAATTCGGAGGCGAATCGGCCCAATAATTCGGCATAGTACAGCCCTGTGACAGTTTTGCCCTTCTCCAGGTAGTCGATGTAGATCACACCTTGTGAATCCCAAAAAACGGTGGCCATCACCTTTCCGGCAGATGGGACAGTCTTCGCCTTTTTCGGAGCGGGTTCGCCGTGGGAAGTCCACTGTTTTGACTGTTCCTTGGTCTCTGGTGTGTACCAGTGGATCCATGTATCGTCGACGGTCACGAAACGACGCAGAAACTCCTTCGGATTGCGCTTAAACAGCGTCAAACACTGCTTGAAGTGATTTCACTGTTGCCTTTGTTGTCCGGAGCTTTCTCTTGCCCAAAATTTCATGCAGGATATGACCCACGCGGTCTTTTGACATGCCTACTGTCTCAGCTATCTCGCGTATCTTCAATCGGCGGTCTGCCAATACGGGATCGTGGATTTTTGTCACGTTATCCTCCGTAGTAGCCGTTTTCGGGGCACCTGGGCAAAAACCGACGTGCGACCACTTTAAAACTCGTTAAACCAATTTTTGACGGTCGCCATCGAAGGAAAAGAGTTACCGTACACAGTATCCAAGGCTCTTTGATTTCGCGACTTCCCTTCCAAAAACAAGAATTGAATCACAGACCGTTATTGCTCTTTTTCCATTTTTCTAAAACCCGCGGATACGTCCGATTCAAAAACAAACAAAAACGGCTTTTTTTAAATACGTATTTTTATTTTATTGGATCTGATGTTAAAAATGCTGCTGCTTGCATAAGTCCTTTAGTCCCGATTGGCATTCGGGTGAAGTTGTAGAGTGAAACCTTAAAGTCTAAGCATAGGGGCGACCGTGGGTTCAATTAAGATTGTTGGCTCTTAGTTTCAGTCGGGAGCGAATTTAGAAATCAGAAGTGTACAGGTCAAACAATGTTCCCCGCAGTGCTATGCCTTGTGGAAGTCCAGCATTTATATTGTAAGCCCCTGAAGTAGTTGGTTTGCATCTCACAGCGAACGATTGATTAGTGATCAATCAAGTAAATTAATAGTGTATACAAGCAGATGCGTCTTAATTATGTCCACGTGACTATTTGAATGCTTGTAATACGTCGAGAAATATTGCATTGCAGTTTTCGCGATATTCGAAATCAGTACGGATTTCTGATGTTACTCGGTTGACTTGCTCGATAGTTCTGCCCGAATCAAAATTGACTTTGTACCAGTTAAACTTCCACGGGAGATGAAATGAATTTGATGCAGGGTTCTTGAAATACATTTTTAAAAAGGAGAGCGAATTTCCTTCTCGTTTTAGGACACTGGTGAGTTTGAAGTGGTTGTGGGTCCGTCGGGTCGGTAAGTCCTCCCCCAATGGCTTGAAGTGACGACCAGAGTGAAGGGATGGTCGGAACGAAACTGTTTGGTGGTTCTGCGGGAATGATGTACTTTGGTTTTCTCCTCACGACCATTGTTAGAACTACTCCAATTGTTGTTATCCCCAGCCAAACTTATGTATACATTAGGTGTGATGAAGTTGAGTTTCCAATTTTTCATTTTTTTTATTCTCATGGTATGTAAGCTCAGCTCTTGGGTAGTCTTATTGACAAAAGTTGATTATATTTTAGGTATAAATATATCAACGATGCTAATAAGAATTACGTTCCCGTCTTCCGCTTGTATTGTTAATTTGTCCGTTCTAGATTCCTTGGCTTAACATATTGCTGATTTTTCGTTTAGGATGCTTTCTAAATATCCTTTACTAAACTCATGAGAGCCTTCATTGTTATGTGAGACGTATTGTTTATGGATCTTGGTGAATTTGTCGTCGATATTGAAAATTTTGTTCTTGTTGTGTATAATGTATTTGGGTAATTGTAGAAATGTTGTGTTGCTTATTGGTAAAGGGACAATATGTCGAAAATTGGTATCTTAATGTTAAAGATTACTCTATTATTCTTGTCTGCTAGGCTATCTAGACTTAACAGTCGGTACAATTGTTAATCTGATTGTGTTTCGAAGATTTGTTTTTCTATTATATTTTGGATTACAACAATTGCTTTTTTTGACAATATATACCCTGGTATAATATTTAATTTGGATAAAAACAGACTTTTTGCGATACTGCTTACATGGTTAGCTAAATTGTCTTGATGGTCTCTTAAATCTATAACGTGTGAGAGTGTTTTCGTAGTCTAAATAGGCGTAGCTTTCCCTAAGTCATCCTTAAGAAGTGGTGTATCTTGTTTAAGTATGAGGCTGTAATTTGTTAGAAGTGGTCATTATTTCGATCATGTATTCTTATTTTAATTTTTGATTTATGCAGTTTTTGACGTTTCTTAGTAACAAGGGTGTCACCTAGATCTTTTATTACAGTATGTTTAGTAAATCATGCCGTTATCTTGTTTCTGCGATTTCCCTTTCTAAAAATATCGTCCGGCTTTGTTTCTATAGGTTAGGCTCGGTTTAAATTTAGATTTTGTGTTCTAGTCGGTTTCTGCTCAACTGCATCTTGTATCGTTGTAGTTTCCTTATTGAAGGAGTCTCTGCACTGCAGACTCGAAGGAAGATGGGTTCCCAATAGTTAAATTTAGTAACATACCCAAAAATTTCATTACTTCGGACCATGTTATGTATATCTCTTTTGGTAAAGTGCTCTTTAAAAATTGGTCAAATTAATTGAAAAATTTCATCCGAAGTTAAAATTGTCCAAGATTTTTGTGGTTTAAAAGTGTCCTTAAGTATTTTTTGAAAGCTTTTTGGTGGTGTAATTTGGTTCTGAATAGGATTTTCGTGACGGTTTTTCAAAAAGAGTCTCGTCTTTAATCGTTTAATTGGGGCTGGTTAAAATAACAATTTTGATATTATATTCAATTTGTGGAGATCCTTCCTTTCCTAAATCTACGCAATGGGTGATAATTTTCAAATTTACTCGACCTAATGCATCTGCTTCTAGATTTTAAGACCCTTTCATATACTCGACCTCGTAATCATACTCATTAAGTTGTAACTTCCAGCGATTTAATTTTGAAATTGGTTCCTTGAAGTTCATTAGCCATTTTAGAGGTTTATGATCCGTTCGAATTTTAAGTCTTTGCCTAAGTAGGTCTGTCCTAAAATATTTAGTTGGCCAAATAATAGCTGACATTTCTTTCTCGTCTGTCGAGTAATTTAATTTCGTTTCGGACACGGTTCTGCTGGCGAATGAAACGGGTCTATATGAGATTTTGTTCCCGTGTGATAGTACCGCACAGATAGCTACGTTACTAGCATCTGTTGTAAGTATAAAAGATCCTTATACAGTTCTTCTGCTTCCGTAAAAACTGCGTCTATTTTTATAGGTGCTTTTTCGAAATCAGTATGGATTTCTGATGTTACTCGGTTGACTTGCTCGATAGTTCTGCCCGAATAAAAATTGACTTTGTATCAGTTAAACTTCCACGGGAGGGAAGGAGAGCGAATTTTCTTCTCGTTTTAGGACACTGTTGAGTTTTTGGGAAGCTGCCTTCTTGGCAACTTGAGATTCCAACGCTTTGTACATAACCTTTTCCACGTGGAGTAATCAGGTAGAACAGTTAGAAGGTAGAGATTCCGACCCCTTAAGTATTTATATTCTTGATCAGGATCACTAGCTGTCCGTTTTAGTTTTAAAAACTAGATTTTGTAAAAATTTAAATAAGAGTTTGTTCTTATCGTTAATATCTATCGACAAGCCAAAAATTATTGTAACCGGACCATTCATTATAACCATTCAGTTATAAGCAAATAATATTCAGTATTTTTTAACTTAATAGAGATTGCACACCATGGCTGCCACCTTTTCTGGGTCTGTGTCTATTCCTTTGCTTGTCACTCGACGGCCAGGGATATAGAAGGTATTTTTCAAAAACGGTAATTTTTCTTGATTTAACAATTCTCTCAGTTCTGTGTTCTTTCTGCGAGCGACCGATCGCAATGATAACCAATAAATTGTTTACTTTGTCCAGAGCCTGTTGAAACATTGAGGATGCCGAGGGAAACGGCATTTCCCTTCATGCATGACCTAAAAAATTTAAAATGAACTAAAAGTTCATTTTTAGGTCATGCATTTCAGTAGCAGTAATTTTTGCGCCACTTTTTAGGTCACGAATGGCATAACATTTAGGGGCATCGTGGGCCTTAAAATGTTAGCATTTTACATAAAAATATTTTAGAGCTAAGAAACTTTTAAACTAAGCCTATGACTACCCTTCAGTTCTGAAGCAGGGACGCGGTTGGCTTAAGGCAAAAAGCTTTTTGTTTTTTTTTGTGCCTAAAACGCTGTGCCGCTGTTGACGTCAGCAGAGAAGTCGGCGCAGTGTAGAAGAGTGCCTACGAAAACGATCGTGCAACAAAGAGAGGCAGATATTCGGAGCTTCCCTCTCTTTCTTTGTCTTATAATCTGCCTGCACTCGGCGCTCTCAGAGAAAAATTTCGGCAGGTCCGTTATTTCTTTTGGGTCTCTCCGTTATGTCCGGCTAGCGACTAATGTTTCGGCGGAAAAATTTTCGTGGCGCAGCGACAGGTGAATGCCCTAATATTTTAGGAGCATTATTTGTATATCGAAAAAAAATAACTAATATTGTTTTATAAAAATAAATTATTTGATTACAGTGAAATTAAGTAAATTGAATTTACTTTTAATGTTATGCTTACCAATTATACATTAATATTACAATATAATTTTTTAGTTAAGTTATAGAAATTAAGTTCGTTAAAATTTATTTAAATATTTAAAACATTTTAATAGTACCATTTTTAAAGAATTCTCTTTGTATTTTTTACTCAAAAAAGCAAAAATTATGTAGTCGGATATTTTTTGCTTTAGAAAGGGTATAGGTGCAGTGGCACGCGCCAACAGCGGAGAGAAATTAAAAGAAATCATGTAAAGGGGTGAGAGGAATACTTGGTTCAATTTGTTTGAATTATTGAAAGGGAAGCAAGCCATTTAAATTGTGCGCAGCAGATTTACTTCTTTCGTTTTTTAAAGTGAAAATAATAAAGTCAGGTAAGTGTTACATTAAGTTGAAGATGTTGTGCATTGATCTTAGTTTAAAGTATTGAGGTATTCAATGGGTTCCGTTAACCGAAAATGGATGATGAAATGTTTTGCGCCAATAAAAATCTTGCAATGGGTGAAACACAGCTCTAAAAGGTAAATATGCAAATAAACAAATAAAACGCATTTTTTAAGCATATGACCATAATTTTTATGAGGAGCGTTGGCCAAGAATTTGGAGGACCCGGACAAAGGTTTAAGGAAGGCGATGACCAATGTAAAAAGCAAATTAACGTAAAATAAAATTAGGCTTACTAACAATAATTGTCCTTTAACAAAAAACCTAAATAACATTTTTTAATTAAAATATATTTAAAACTATATACAAATTTCTGTATTTTTAATTCTATAAGTAAAAACTCATGGGAAAAATTCTGATTTTCACAAGTGATTTCACTTGGGACGTGTCACTTGCAAGTGATTTCATAAATGAAAACTCATGGAAAAAATTTGATTTTCACAAGTGATTTCACTTGGGATGTGTCACCGGCACGTGACAGACCATACGAAAAATGATTATAAGGAACAAGTGAAGTCTCGTGGGACTTCGAAAAATTTTTATTTGAATTTTCACTTGTGAAAATGCGGACATCCCATACAATTTTCTGTATGGAGCGTCACTTCTTCTTCACTTGTGCAAGAGGACATGTCCCACGGGATTCACAAGGTGATTCACAAGTGAAACTTTTTTTGGAACTGAAGGGTATGTATCAGTTCCACATCTAATTGACAGGAGAACAAAGCTATTTCTTGCAGAATTGGGCCGACAACATTTCTTAAATGTAGCTAATTTTTTGTCTCTGTCCTCACTGTTTTAAGATCAGTTTCGAGAAGAGGATCAGAGGGGGTTCTCGTTCTATAACCCTGGTACTTTTTTTGAAAGCTGCTCTCCGGAATATTTTTGAGTGCGGCTATCTGCTAACTTTTCAAGCTCGGCTCAGGAGCTATTTCATGCGGGAAAAAATAAATTCTTCCATAAAGTTTGAGTTCGAAATCAAGAGTCAAATTATTACTCAGCTTGTGTTTATGTATACACTCGCTGCAAGAAAATGTCTTCAGCTAAATACAATGTTCGTAGTTCTAAGTGTCAGTTACATACACATATACTGACACTTTGAACTACGAAGATATAAGTATATATATACATATATGTACGTATAGAATTGTTGAAGGTTATGAATGTTTCTGTTAATATGTCGTCATGATCGACAGAAAAGTTTTCTAGCTTTTTCTTGCTAAGAATTATTCTATAAATCTCTTTTAAGGATGAAAGGAGTCTCTGCACTGCAGACTCGAAGGAAGATGGGTTCCCAATAGTTGGATTTAGTAACATCCCCAAAAATTTCATTACTTCGGACCATGTTATGTATATCTCTTTTGGTAAAGTAGTCTTTAAAAATTGGTCAAATTAATTAAAAAATTTCATCTGAAGTTAAAATTGTCCAAGATTTTTGTGGTTTAAAAGTATCGTTAAGTATTTTTGAAAGCTTTTCGGTGGTGTAATTTGGTTCTGAATAGGTTTTCGTGACGGTTTTTCAAAAAGAGGCTGGTTAAAATAATAATTTTGATATTATATTCAATTTTTGGAGATCCTTCCTTTCCTAAATCTACGCTATGGGTGTTAATTTTCAAATTTACTCGACCTAATGCATCTGCTTCAAGATTTTGAGACCCTTTTATATACTCGACCTCGTAATCATACTCATTAAGTTGTAACTTCCAGCGAACTAATTTTGAAATTGGTTCCTTGAAGTTCATTAGCCATTTTAGAGGTTTATGGCCCGTTCGAATTTTAAATCTTTGTCTAAGTAGGTCTGTCCTAAAATATTTAGTTGGCCAAATAATAGCCAACATTTTTTTCTCGACTGTCGAGTAATTTAATTTCGTTTCGGACACGGGTCTATATTTTCCCGTGTGATAGTACCGCACAGATAGCTACGTTACTAGCATCTGTTGTAAGTATAAAAGATCCTTATACAGTTCTTCTGCTTCCGTAAAAACTGCGTCTATTTTTATAGGTGATTTTCCTTATGAATTTCTGTAATACCTGAAAAGTCCGAGGAAGGTCTGGATTTGTGAATAGGATAAATCGTAATGCTTTATATTTTCTTTGGATTAGGACGCAAATTTCTTTCCTCAAGAATTCTGATTTTTCAGGTTGAAGCTAAAGCCTTGCTTTTGATAGTTTTTCAAAAATTTGGCCCAAGTCGGTCATGTGTTCTTGGAGGGAGGGTGCGAAAACGATTATGTCATCCAGGTATATTAAAAAGCATTTGCCGTTTAGGTGGGCTAACACGATGTCTATTACGATTTGAAATGTGGCTGGGGCGTTAGTCACCCCGATCATCCAGGTATATTAAACAGCATTTGCCGTTACTCTGTGAAATGTGTCTGGTTCGTTAGTTTACCCGAATGGGTCTTATTTCTACCAGGTGGTAACCACTTGAGTAGTATGGATTCTGGGACAATTAGCATATTAATGGCCCCAACCCCCCTCCCCCTAATAAACGTATGCCGGTTCTGGGACAATTAGCTTAATCCAATAAATTAACTGATTTTAATGGGCTTTGAAGTCATAAAAATGTCACGATCATGTCTATAAAGAGTAAAATTAATTGACCCCATCGCCCCCACATTCCCATGTGACAATATTGATCATGTATCCTTCCCTTCATTATGTGCAATTAATAGTCAGGTGGGAAAGGTGTACGTGAGAAAGGTCGCACAACCATAGTATCCAAAGGTTGTTATCTTAGAGGAACATATCCGCTCATGTTGGGGAAAGGTTTGATCACGTACCCTTTTGCCTTATTATCACAGGTGTTGCTGTGCACGTGTGAAAGGTCGCACACCCAAAGTATTCAAAGATGGTTATCTTACGGGAACATGTTTCCTATGATTGTAAAACTAATATAGAAATCAAAAGAACCTCAATAAAATAAATCTCACAAGTTAATGATTCTCAGATGTGGAATATTTTCAAATACACATTTTTGTTTCCGCCCCAGAACGTTTAACTGGTAAATTGTCTAGGATTCTCTCCTTTCCACAAATGGGTCATAAACATGCCATAAAAGGGATTCCAGCAAGAGCTACCCGAACATGCGCACCTGTCAATTACCTGACCGCAATAAAAGGGACACTGTGAGGAGTTGAATAACTCCCCACAAATAGAAGCAGCAGCAGATGGCCGGCCGCTTACCAGATACGCGGCGAATTCGCGTAGTAACGGCGCGGCGGGGAGATCGAGAGAGTTTGGAGACCAACGAAGGAGAGCGAGAGAGTTTGGAGACCAATGAAGGAGAGCGAGAGAGATTGGAGACCAAGGATGGAGAGCGAGAGAGCTTGGAGACCAATGAAGGAGAGCGAGAGAGATTGGAGACCAAGGATGGAGATCGAGAGAGAATGGAGACTTCGCGGGCAGAGCAAGAGTGCCGTATGCAGAAGGGAATAACGGAACTCCACTGGACTTTGGACTCTCCCGTGAACTTTGGACCGGGAGAGGAAGTGCCACATCTCGGCAGTGGAGCGGCACACAGGCGTGCCACAAGCGGCACGGGAATCAGCGGAACGGCAGCAGTGGGCGGAACATCTATTGGAAGCGGTACATAAAGGACAAGTGGGTCATCCAGGAGGCACGAACTTTGGACCCAGAGTGGAGAGATCCAGCGGGCCGTGCGCAAAAGGGAAATAACGGTGCTTGGAGGCCCTATATAAGGCCGCAGAGCGCTGGCAGCTGGATCAGTCGATCAAGAGGAGTCAAGCCTTCAAGATCAGTCAAAGTACCAAGTGAGCAATCAGTCAAGCAAGTAATCTACGAGGGAGCTACAACCAAGCGAGTCGTCGGAAGCAGCGCCGTGGGAAGCATAGAAGGAGCAAGATCGCCACGTCGAGACGTTCGGGATTAGGACATCAGGAATCTCCGAATTGAGACACAGGTGGCTGAGTTCTGAAAGGCATCACGCGGCTAAGTCAAGGCGTTTGTTTTCTAACTTTGTCACGACCACACCCTGGCGAGTCGCCCGGCGGGTCTGTCAGAGACAAGCAAAAGAGTCCTACGACGAAGAGCCGTCAGCTTGGGGAGGAAAGTTGTCTGCGACCCAGCGTACCTTGCCCGACCAAGCAGGACCTGGCGTGACGGACGAGCGGTAGATCGATTTGTGGTTTCGAAAGGCGTCAGCCTGGAGAGCCCTGCGATTACCGGCGAAGTTCCCGAGCAGCGACCGCACAGCTCCCCGAGCGCCAGAACAACGAGATACTGGCCAGAAGACAGCGCAGAGGACATCGACAGCGACGCCAGCAGACATTTCCGGCAGCCACGTTACCATCGCCGCGCGGAGCTCATTGGGGAGCGCAGGAGCGTCGCGGACGTCACGCATTAGGGTGAAGCCGGGTGGAACGTTCGTCTGCGCTAGGCGTAAAGCGAAGTGAACCGCTAGGCAGTCTTGACTGTCAGCGCGAACTGAGCAAGAACCTAGCGGGACCGTCCGGGACAGAGCAAGGGACAGTATTGCCTCGAAAGGCGTCAGCCTGGAGAGCAAGGCTTGTTCACCCTAGTCTGAGAACGGTGACGCTTCCCTAAGCCCACAAGGCCGAATTCTCTGCGGGTCTAAGGCGCGACAAGCGACCCCGAGGCAACGCGTCGGCAAGCAAGCAGAGGCGGCCACCACGAGCGTCCCGAGACCCAGGATCCAGAGGAGGACGAGTCAACGCGTCGAGAAGCCAGAAGGAGGAGCACCAGCAGCCGGCGGAACCAGAACAAGGAGACACAGAAACCAACATAGCCACACACCCGCTGTACCAATACCACGAGAATAAATCCCACTGTTACCATTTGAACACTTTGTTTTCTCACTGATCTACGGGCAATCACGTCATATAAATTTGGTGGGACGAACACACAATCTTCTGAGCTAGCCGCACGAATCTCGTAGCGAGCAGACATACAAAATCAGTTCGTTACATCTGGCGCCCAACGTGATTGTCCCAACAGTGAGAACAGCACAGTAAAAATGGGAAAGAAGTGGATTTACCGCCTCAAGAAGGAAGAATTCGCCCATGTCGCACAGAGGCTCAACGTCGCCCTGGAGGGCAGGCTAGACGACATGAGGAAGGCACTATCGGAATTCTACTCCGAAACAGAGAACGATCCACAACTCGTCGACATCTGGGCCGAGCTAGAGGCGACATACTACGACAGAGCCGGCCCAAGCATTACGTTAACGAACGCTGAAGGGGACAACCTGGTGGCAAGCCTGAGCGTTGACAACATACAGAAAGAGGCCCACAGGAGAGAGTCAAGCCAAGAAAAGAAAGCAGCAGCGCTGATCCCGAGACCAAGCCAGTCGGACTATGCAAAGGTCGCTAAGCAGGTCCGCGAATGGTCGTTCAGGTTCGACGGGGCGGAAAAACCATTCGAGTTCCTGGAGCAGGTAGAATGGTCCGCCAACACGTACGGTTTGGAGCTCGATATGATCCCTCGAGCGATGCCGGAGTTGCTAAAAGGAAGGGCTTTGAAATGGTTCATCGCCAACAATAAGCAGTGGAGAACTTGGGCAGAATTCATTGAAAGTTTCCACACATATTTCCTGCCAAGAGATTTCTTCACCAGGCTGGCGGACCAGGTCCGGCAAAGGAAGCAAGGCTTCAGCGAGTCGTTCAAGGACTACATGATCGACATGCAGACGATGGTGAGGCCACTTAATTACTCCGCTAAAGAGACCCTAAGGACCATCAAGGAAAACTGCACCCCTAGTCTAAGGATCTTCCTAAGGGCATACAAAGTGTCGGACCTGGACACGCTAATGATTCTAGCCGATGAGTACGAAGAACTGGAAAAGGAACGGGAAGTCTTCGCACAGGAGAACAATTTCTCAAAGACAAAGTCGGCGTCACCAACACAGGTGACATGCAGGAGATGCGAGGAGGAAGATAACCAGGACACACGAGGAAACGACCAATGGTCACCACCACACCAAGCCAGACGACAGCAGGCAACAGACGCACCACGCGGAGGCCATTGGGCACCATCCCCACAGCAACAGAGACAGCCAAACAATACCTTGTGGAGGCCACCAAGCAACACACAGAGGCCACAAGAGGCCACCCATATCACAGACCCGCAGGAGGCCTGTCGGAAATGCGGTGGGAACGGACACTGGGCTAGAGGATGTCGTAACCAGCGGCTGCTGTTTTGCTGGATATGCGGCAAGGTGGGTGTTAGGAGCGTCGATTGCTGCCAACGATCGGGAAATGGCCAGCGATCTCAGCCGCAGAGAGGCGAGCGGGGATCGCACAATGCCACCTCTCCAAACTAACGGGCGAGCTAATCGAGGAGGAGCAGCAGTTGTCCGCAGCTGTGATGATTGGTGGGAAAAGCTACAAAGCCACAATCGACACCGGAGCAACGGCAAGCTTCGTTAGCGAAGAATTGGCGGACAATATTGCTGCTCTAGGAAAGATTACAAGGACGAGACGGCAAGTTAGGTTGGCAGATGGAAGGTGCGGCGGAATTAATGCGCAGCTCGAGGTGGAGGTCAAATTCGGCAACAAACAAGTGACCATGAGCCTGTTGATTTTACCCGGGGTAGTGGATCCATTAGTGTTGGGATGGAACTTCCTGAAACAAGTCGGAACCGAGATAAGGTGTGCTGGACACGAAATAATAATACCAGCCAGGAACCGACACAATGGATGGCTCGAGGAAAAGCTATCAGTAGCAGTCGTTCAACAAGTAAACGAGTTGGACGATACTACAGCGTTCCTTGAAACAGAGCTGGCAGACTTCAGCACAATGTCGGGAACATCGAATATGGCAGAACACCAGATCAAAATGAAGGACGACAAGCCAATCAAGCAGAGATACTACCCAAAGAACCCAAAAATTCAAGGGGAAATCAACGCAAAGGTGGACGGGCTTCTCCAAATGGGGTTCATAGAGCATTCAAAGAGCCCATACAGCTCCCCCATCGTGATGGTGAAAAAGAAGACAGGCAAGTGGAGACTGTGTGTCGACTTCAGGCAGATCAACGCGAAGTCAGTGAAGGATGCCTACCCAATGCCCCGCATAAACTACATCCTAGATCAACTAAGAGAAGCGCGGTACATCAGCAGTTTGGACCTGAAGGATGGATACTGGCAGATCCCACTAGAAGAAAGTAGCAGGCAATATACAGCATTTACGGTACCAGGCAAAGGTCTGTTTCAGTGGAGGGTAATGCCGTTCGGACTTCACTCGGCGTCGGCAACGTTTCAGCGAGTCTTGGACCAAGTAATCGGCCCCGAGATGTCACCTCACGCGTTCGCTTACCAGGATGACATAATAGTGATCGGTCGCACGCTGGAAGAACACAAAAGAAACCTGAAGGAAGTGTTCCGGCGTCTAAAGGAGGCAAATCTGAGGCTGAATCCAGAAAAATGCCAATTCTTCATAAAGTAGCTGCTGTACCTGGGTCATCGAGTGACTAGCGAGGGAATAGGAACAGATCCAGAAAAAGTAGCCGCCATCGCCGAACTAGAACCGCCATCGACTGTCAAAGAGCTCCGGCAATACCTAGGAGTAGCGTCGTGGTACCGCCGGTTTGTACCAGATTTTTCCAGAATCGTCAAACCCCTGAACGACCTGCTGCGCAAAGGCAGTAAGTGGGAGTGGACACCAGAGCACCAGATGGCGTTTGAGGAGGTTAAGGCAAGACTCGTGGCAGATCCAGTGCTAGCATGCCCGGACTTCAGTAGAACTTTCATCCTGCAAACAGACGCCAGCGACTACGGCATCGGAGCGATACTGACCCAGGACACCGAAAAGGGCGAAAGAGTAATCTCCTACTCGAGCCGAACACTGAACGGCGCGGAGAAGAACTACTCGACAACGGAGAAGGAGTGCTTGGCGATCGTCTGGGCGATCCGGAAGCTCAGGCCATATCTGGAAGGTTACCACTTTAAGGTAGTAACCGACCACATGGCCCTGAAGTGGCTCAACAGCATCGAAAGCCCTTCAGGAAGGATCGCCAGATGGGCCCTGGAGCTACAACAGTACGACTTTGAGATAGCGTACAGAAAGGGCCAGCTAAACGTGGTGGCCGACGCATTATCAAGACAACCACTACCAGAGACGCTACGAGGAGTAAAAGAGGCATCGGCAACAATAACCTCAGGAGAGTGCAGCTGGATCAAGGACATGGGTGAAAAGATAAGGACCCAACCGCAGAAGTACCCGGACTATGTTATGGATGGTGAGACACTGTACAGAAACATACCTCACCGAGCAGGCAGTGAAGACGTCGCGTCATGGAAGATGTGCGTCCCGAAGTCACTACGAGAAACAGTGTTGAGGGAAAACCACGACGCACCGTCCGCGGGACACGTAGGAAGCCGAAGGACAATTGCACGGTTGGCAGCCCGATACTACTGGCCAGGCATGCATAGAGACGCCCGAGCCCACGTACGAAAATGCGAGATTTGCATGCGGTTTAAGCCCAATCAGATGCAGGCGGCTGGGAAGATGTTGACCCAAGTGCCGGAGGAACCATGGGCCACGGTATGTGCAGACTTCGTTGGACCCCTACCAAGATCTAAGCACGGGAATCAAATGCTGCTGGTCATGATAGACAGGTTTTCGAAATGGACGGAACTGGTGCCCCTACGCAGTGCGACGGCAGAGTCGCTCAAGAAGGCGTTTAGGGAGCGCATAATCGCAAGGTACGGGGTCCCGAAGGTGGTCATAACGGACAACGGAGTGCAGTTTACAAGCCGTATCTTCAAGAGTTTTCTGGCCGAGATGGGTATCAGACAACAGTTCACTGCACCATACACACCACAAGAAAATCCGACCGAACGAGCGAACAGAACGGTCAAGACCATGATTGCGCAGTTCGCAGGGCAGGACCAGAGAAACTGGGACGAGAAGTGGCCGGAGATTATGCTAGCAGTGAACACGAGCACATCGGAATCCACTGGCCATACACCTGCGTTTCTTACCCAGGGAAGGGAACCACGTCTACCCAGCAGCCTATATGATAAGGAAACCCTAGGCACTGGACGAGCTACGGAGACCCCTGAGGAAAATGCCAACAAACTAAAAGAGGTATTCGAGATCGTGCGGCGAAATATGGAAAAGGCGTCCCAGGACCAAGCCAGACACTACAATCTGAGAAGGAGGCAATGGTCACCAGCGGTGGGCGACATAGTGTGGGCCAAGGAACATCACCTGTCCAAAGCGGCCGAAGGATTCGCGGCAAAACTAGCCCCGAGGTACGAGGGCCCTTACCAGGTTGTAGATTTCGTCTCTCCAGTGATCTGCAAAATTCGCCACACACAGTCGAAGAAAGAAAAGACAGTTCACGTTGGCGAGCTCAAGCAACAAGTAAACGAGCAGACAGCAGAAACATCAGATGTCTAACAACGGGTACGAGGCGGCAGGATTAGGCGTCAGGCCGAAGCGAGAGTCATCCATACGCCACACGGAAAGGACAATCAGGATAGAACAAGGACATGGATAAGGATCACACGTTGATCCAGACTGCGAGGCCACAGGATTAGGCGTCAGGCCGAAGCGAGAGTCATCCACACGCCACGCAGAAAGGTCAACCATAAGGGTAGGACACAAGGACGTAGATAGGGATGGATGGTGATCCCGACCGCAAGGCAACAGGATTCAGCGTCGGGCAGTTGCCAGAGTCATCCGCGATAATGCCAGGCGGAAGGGACACTTACAAAACGGCACAAGGATACGGGTAACGTAAAAGAGAGTATGCGCGGAAGGAGACAAGCAACACAAGACGCGCAGTCCAGACATACACCGCAGCATCCGGAGATTCTATACGGAATGCGCCGGACGAGCTCGTCTAGTTGTTACCCGAAGAAAAGGGGAGGACGGTGCAGAATCAGATCTACACCGTAGCCAGCTGGTCAAAAAAAAAAAAAAAACAGAAACACGCACCACACCAACAGTCGACTAAAAACAAGAAAAGGAACGGGGCATGCATGGGCCGCACCAGCAACCTGAAATTTAAAGGGGGCTTAATGCAGGAAGCAGAAAGACATCATAAATACTTACGGGCTGTCCTGGTTGCGAAGCGAATGCGAAGTCCTCTCCGCAACCGCTCTCAAAAGCTGCCGATGTGGAGTCAGATGCTGCCAACAGAGGACGAGTGAAGGGCGAGAGAGGACGAAAGGATGAGAAAGGAGTGAAGGAAATGCAAAAGAAACTTACCTATGAATTTCATAGTATGAAAGTTGCAAAATCACCACGAGCCAGGGAAGGGGGCGCCTCGATAGGCGATCGATTGGCACTGGACGATAGTGCGATCGATGGGCACACGACAATGGAAATATCGGCCAAGGTGGAAATATCGCAAACAAGCAGGTGGCAACGCCGCACCGTCGGTATCGATATACGAATAAATATCGATCACGCACGAATGGTGTGACCAGGCGGAGGAAACACGGAAAGGAGTGAGACGCAGCAATGAGCAGCGAGCTGGGGATCGATAGCCCAGGAGTATCGATGTCCCAGTGGGAACACAGGAAATATCGGCGCGGGAGATTTAAAGTTGCTACGAGGAGGATGACCCCCGCTGTAGAAACTCAAGGGAGTTAAGAGCGTCGAGGGAGCATCGAGGGAGCAACGAGGGAGCGCCGCGGGAATCACAAGGACTCAAAGGCTAGGATAAGCAAGGAAACGCCGGAGAGTAGGAACCAGTCTTAAATGTTTCCCGAAGTAAGGGGGGAATGTGAGGAGTTGAATAACTCCCCACAAATAGAAGCAGCAGCAGATGGCCGGCCGCTTACCAGATACGCGGCGAATTCGCGTAGTAACGGCGCGGCGGGGAGATCGAGAGAGTTTGGAGACCAACGAAGGAGAGCGAGAGAGTTTGGAGACCAATGAAGGAGAGCGAGAGAGATTGGAGACCAAGGATGGAGAGCGAGAGAGCTTGGAGACCAATGAAGGAGAGCGAGAGAGATTGGAGACCAAGGATGGAGATCGAGAGAGAATGGAGACTTCGCGGGCAGAGCAAGAGTGCCGTATGCAGAAGGGAATAACGGAACTCCACTGGACTTTGGACTCTCCCGTGAACTTTGGACCGGGAGAGGAAGTGCCACATCTCGGCAGTGGAGCGGCACACAGGCGTGCCACAAGCGGCACGGGAATCAGCGGAACGGCAGCAGTGGGCGGAACATCTATTGGAAGCGGTACATAAAGGACAAGTGGGTCATCCAGGAGGCACGAACTTTGGACCCAGAGTGGAGAGATCCAGCGGGCCGTGCGCAAAAGGGAAATAACGGTGCTTGGAGGCCCTATATAAGGCCGCAGAGCGCTGGCAGCTGGATCAGTCGATCAAGAGGAGTCAAGCCTTCAAGATCAGTCAAAGTACCAAGTGAGCAATCAGTCAAGCAAGTAATCTACGAGGGAGCTACAACCAAGCGAGTCGTCGGAAGCAGCGCCGTGGGAAGCATAGAAGGAGCAAGATCGCCACGTCGAGACGTTCGGGATTAGGACATCAGGAATCTCCGAATTGAGACACAGGTGGCTGAGTTCTGAAAGGCATCACGCGGCTAAGTCAAGGCGTTTGTTTTCTAACTTTGTCACGACCACACCCTGGCGAGTCGCCCGGCGGGTCTGTCAGAGACAAGCAAAAGAGTCCTACGACGAAGAGCCGTCAGCTTGGGGAGGAAAGTTGTCTGCGACCCAGCGTACCTTGCCCGACCAAGCAGGACCTGGCGTGACGGACGAGCGGTAGATCGATTTGTGGTTTCGAAAGGCGTCAGCCTGGAGAGCCCTGCGATTACCGGCGAAGTTCCCGAGCAGCGACCGCACAGCTCCCCGAGCGCCAGAACAACGAGATACTGGCCAGAAGACAGCGCAGAGGACATCGACAGCGACGCCAGCAGACATTTCCGGCAGCCACGTTACCATCGCCGCGCGGAGCTCATTGGGGAGCGCAGGAGCGTCGCGGACGTCACGCATTAGGGTGAAGCCGGGTGGAACGTTCGTCTGCGCTAGGCGTAAAGCAAAGTGAACCGCTAGGCAGTCTTGACTGTCAGCGCGAACTGAGCAAGAACCTAGCGGGACCGTCCGGGACAGAGCAAGGGACAGTATTGCCTCGAAAGGCGTCAGCCTGGAGAGCAAGGCTTGTTCACCCTAGTCTGAGAACGGTGACGCTTCCCTAAGCCCACAAGGCCGAATTCTCTGCGGGTCTAAGGCGCGACAAGCGACCCCGAGGCAACGCGTCGGCAAGCAAGCAGAGGCGGCCACCACGAGCGTCCCGAGACCCAGGATCCAGAGGAGGACGAGTCAACGCGTCGAGAAGCCAGAAGGAGGAGCACCAGCAGCCGGCGGAACCAGAACAAGGAGACACAGAAACCAACATAGCCACACACCCGCTGTACCAATACCACGAGAATAAATCCCACTGTTACCATTTGAACACTTTGTTTTCTCACTGATCTACGGGCAATCACGTCATATAAATTTGGTGGGACGAACACACAATCTTCTGAGCTAGCCGCACGAATCTCGTAGCGAGCAGACATACAAAATCAGTTCGTTACAACACATGCACAACCCAGAAGGCGCACGCTCATTGAAAAGATCATGGGCCCCAAGCCAACGACCTCACGGCTGACTGCTAGCTCTAATACGTTCCCATAATAGGGGTTGAAATCACGACCGCTCAAAAACTCGCAAGTAGCCGACATATCTCAGTCAAGGAAATATTTTCCATTCTCCGTAACTGTAACTTTAACTCGAAATAAAAAGTCAGAAGTTTATTTTGTAGCATAATAATATTAATTTATTTTGGTATTGCGAACATGTTTTATTATGTTATTTAATCCTTTTCATTCTTTTTCTAGATTACAGTATATATTCATAATGTCGAGTGCTTCCTTTTTGTAATCCGAAATTCGATGGCATACACAAGTATCAACTCCCTCGGTGGCTGCATCATTGCTACACACGCAGGTGTTCATATGATTTCCATGAATAGATATTTTCATATTACCTCCATCACATTCAATGAGTTTTGAGTGTATGAACTTTCCTTTCGACCTCTTCTAACCAACACTCTCCTTTATTCTATGGTTTTGTGTCTCCTTTATAGATTTGATGGTGTCCTATTGGTTACACTTGTACCAAATATTTTTCGAAATCAATACTTCTCATCTCTCCTAACCAACGAATAGTCGATGTAACCTACTAGAATTACCTAAGTTTTTGAATTTAAAACAAGGAAGTACGCTATAGTCGAGTACCTCGACTATCAGATACTCAGCTAAATAGAGATATGCAAGTAGCACAGCGAGATTAAAATGCGCCACCTACCGACGGTATACAGATTTAAGCGTTATGGGCGTTAGGGTGGGCGTGACAAATTTTTTTTTGGACCAATGCGCTGCGTATAAGGCTACGGAATACAAATCTGAAATCCCAATTCTTTATCTTTGATAGTTTCCGAGATATCCACGTTCATATTTACGATTTTTTGAAGTTTGTGGGCGGTTTATGGGCGTTACGGTGGGCTTGGCAAACTTTTTTTGGGTCAATCGATAGGTATTGATGAGAACATTACATTTCAGTTAAAATTTTTTTTCTAGCATCAAAACTGTAGGAGCCACAGTTTTGGGCGGTTTGTGGGCGTTAGAGTGGGCGTGGCACTCTACTGAAACAAACTTGCGCTGCGTAAGAAGCTCAGGAATCTGCAAACCAAATCTCAATAGCGTAGCTCCCATAGTTTCCGAGATCTCAGCGTTTATCCGGACAGACAGACGGACAGATGGACATGGCTAGATCGACTCGTCTAGTGATCCTGATCAAGAATATATATACTTTATGGGGTCGGAAACGCTTCCTTCTGCCTGTTACATACTTTCCGACGAATCTAGTATATCCTTTTACTCTACGAGTAACGGGTATAAAAATCTTAAGTATGCACCTCTCATCTTCAATATTATCGGTCACGCCCACTTCAAACACTATAAATGATCGAGGACAATAGTTAGTCTTCCAAAAATAGTCTGCTACGTCAAACACAACTTAAGTAGAAGTCAAAAAGTGATCGTGAAAAAAAAATTTTAAATTAAAAGAATAAAATAAAATGAATAACCAAATTCAGTAAGTGATGACAAATAAGTGGGCAAACCATGACCGTTCGGAGCTGCATAAGCGCAATTCAATTCAACCCCTTGACGGAAGAGTCAAAAAAATTTCTGAGGGATTGAAGGAAAGAATACTGCATTACATGTATGTAAACGATGGATCGGACTTGATCTTACCTGAGAGTTTCTTGAGTGAAGCTGGATTGTCCCTGCTATCTCATCTCAGCATTATATTAGAAATTTATACTTCAGCAAAAGTAAACTTTGAACTGTTTGCAGAGAATATACTTTTTAAAGATTTTTTTTTATTATTTGCTATTTATTTATTGAATCTTCTCCCTTTGGATACTAACAATAAGTGTATCAAATCTTAGACTTATTAATCTAACTCACAGTCATATGACTGATGTTGTGCTAAAGCGGCACGAAAGTTATAGCTGGCAGGTCGTTGCGTTGTAGACGGGATCGGCTGGAAACCCAAGTTAACCAAGTTAACAGAGTTAACCCTTCAAGAAAGAACAGAGTCAGTGAAGTTGGGCAAAAAGTTCACTTGCGTAACAACAAGAGACTAGGAAATAAGTTGACGTCGCTCTATTCAGAAGAGCGCGTAGAAGCAGATCTGTTCTTATTAGGGGGAGGGTGGTCCATAAGGACAACATCAAATAAACACTTCACCATCCGTGTTCGCCCTTATGTTAAAGAAATTCAATACTGCTGCAATTTCCACAGGCTCGCCGCTATATTCGTCGTACTGCTGTCCACCGCGAACGAGGGGATAACCGAATTCTCACACGCATAGTACATCCCGGTACTGACCGGAAAGTTTCTAGTATGCGATCAATATGGCCTGGCTATACACTCCACTAATTCGTCCGAGTTCTCCAGCATAATTGACTAAACGGTCAGAATTCTTGAGCTATTTACACAGTCCCACATGAGGAAGTTAATGAAAGTCGACATCAACCACGCCCAGAACATGCTGGATGATTTAACCATACACCATACGATGGCCAGGAGCTTAGACTTACTGGATTCAGCACTTAAGGTCGTGACGCCTGACGCGGATGACTTCTATAGGATTAGAACAAAGCATCGTTAATTGAGGCAAACAATAGACAGGTTGTAATAAACACAGAAACACATTAATCTCCTCACAAACACAGTAAACAAAATTCTTAAGGAAAAAATGGGCGGGTTAGTTGACTCCGGCCACTAATTCGAAACACTTCTTGCCAGAAATAAAATACTCATTTTAGAACTACAAAGGTAAAGGAGAGCAGAAAGCTATTTCCGGCTTGGCAGGTCGTTGCGTTGTAGACGGGATCGGCTGGAAACCCAAGTCAAGCCTCTTGCGAGGCGATTGGGGTTCAAAGAGAGTTTTTCGTTGTAGGACGCTTTTTGTTTGTCTATTTCATCTTTTACAGTAAGAATGCTTAGGTCCCTATGGATGTTTTGGTTGCGAATATACCATGGTGCCCCAGTGATAGTTCGCAGGATTTTCGATTGAACGCGCTGTATAATGTCTATGTTGCTTCTGCTGGCGTTCCCCCATAGCTGGGAGCCATATGTCCAGATGGGCTTGAGAGTGGAGTTGTAGAGAAAAACCTTGTAGTCCAGACGCAGGGGCGAACGAGCGTTAAGAATCCAGTGGAAGCTGTTGAACTTTAGTTTTAGATGTACTTTCTTGCGTTCGATGTGTCTTCTCTAGGTTAGTCGTCTGTCAAGGTGGACGCCGAGATACGTTACATCGTTGACTTGGGGAATCTGCGTATTATTCAATAATAGTGGAGGGCAAGTTTGCCTGTTGAGAGTAAACGTTATGTGTTTACATTTTTGTTCATTTATTTTAATACGCCAATCAGATAGCCACCTCTCTACTACGAGGAGGTGGTTTGCTAGCTGTGTTGTGGCTCGGCCTGGGCACCTCGAGCGACTTAAAATTGCGGTGTCGTCAGCGAACGTAGATGTTGTTAGCTGCTCGTTCGTGGGAATATCCGCTGTGTATAGGAGGAACAGAGTAGGCCCTAGCGCGCTTCCTTGCGGGACTCCAGCTTTCATATTGTAGTCGTCGGATGTTGTTGTACTATTGCACCTCACTGCGAAGGTCCTGTTGTATAGATACGACTCAAGAAGCTTGTGAGTGTAATCAGGTAAGTGTGTTTTGATTTTGTGCATGAGGTCATCTAGCCATACTCGATCGAAGGCTTGAGATACATCGAGGAAAAATGCGCTGCAGTATTTCCGATGCTCAAAGGCTGTGCGTATTTCTGATGTTATTCTGTTAACTTGTTCGATTGTTCCATGGTTTTGACGAAATCCAAATTGATGAGCAGGGATATCATTATGTGCTCCTAGATATGGTGTTATGCGAGTTGGAAGGCATTTTTCGAACAGCTTAGACAGACACGATAATAAATTAATTGGTCTGTAGGATGACGGAATTGTGTGGTCTTTTCCGGGCTTCGGTATCATAATGATAATAGATTTTTTCCATTTTTTCGGATAGTAGCCGAGAGTTATATTCCCATTGAAGAGCTTACAAATAACCTCAATGGCAGAGTTTGGAAGTTCAATTAACATTTTTGGGGTTATTTGGCCACCGCCAGGGGCCTTTTTCGGTTTCAGTTCCCCAATGACTTTCGCGATCTCCCTTGGCTGAAACAATGGTGGAAGGGAAATAGATTCAGATTCGATTTGTGGTAGGAAAAATGAACCAGTGGCAGGGTTCGGCTGGAAGACGTTTCTTAGATGTAAAGCAAAAGTTTCGGCTCTATCTTCGTCGCTGCGGGCCCAGATGCCAGATGAGTTTCTTATCGGAGTGACTGTTTCGATTGGAGAGCTCAGATTTGGGTGAGCCCTCCACAGACGATGATTTGTACTGGTTGGCGATAGTTTTTTAATGTACTGCAGCTGTGCTTTTTCTGTTTTGATGACGGCGATCTGTTGGTTTGCCAGGCACGTCGCAGGCGCCTCTTTTCTAGAACTAACCGTTCAATTTGCAGATTAGTTTTGAAGTGGTTGGCTTGCACGTCCCTGCCTTGTGGTGTTGAGATAGTGGTTCTTCAGATTTGGTCTGAAGCTTGTTTTCATGGATATCCCCTTTTGTGACCGGAACAACATGAAAGTTTCCGTCTCCGGTCAGCGCAACAACTTTGTTGACCAGGGCGTTCGAGATTTTCTCCCTAATGTAAATTGGTGGGGGCTTAGGTTTCGGTTGGGTCTCCCGAGCCCGTCCTGATTCATTTTCTGCTAGAAGCGCAAATCGATTGCTGTCGGATTGGACACGGTTTATTTTTGACTTGTTACCTACCGCGGTGTTCTGCGGGCTAAGCTTACGCTTGATAAGGATGTACCGATTTAGTCCGGTCTGAAACAATGGTGGAAGGGAAAAAGATTCAGATTCGATTTGTGGTAGGAAAAATGAACCAGTGGCAGGGTTCGGCTGGAAGACGTTTCTTATATGTAAAGCAAAAGTTTCGGCTCTATCTTCGTCGCTGCGGGCCCAGATGCCAGATGAGTTTCTTATCGGAGTGACTGTTTCGATTGGAGAGCTCAGATTTGGGTGAGCCCTCCACAGACGATATTTTGTACTGGTTGGCGATAGTTTTTTAATGTACTGCAGCTGTGCTTTTGCTGTTTTGATGACGGCGATCTGTTGGTTTGCCAGGCACGTCGCAGGCGCCTCTTTTCTAGGACTAACCGTTCAATTTGCAGATTAGTTTTGAAGTGGTTGGCTTGCACGTCCCTGCCTTGTGGTGTTGAGATAGTGGCTGCCTCCACGAATACTTCTTCAAGTGAGGGGTTAATTTGATGTGTGAGCTTACATACTTTTTATATTTTAACCAGTTGGTTCTGTGCGACGTCAGCCTGAGGGGGTGATCTGTGGTTTTTGTGCTTTGAAGAAGAGCTATTAGCACTGGCGAATGGTCTGAAAACAGGTCCGAAAGCGCTTTGGCGCTTATTATATTGCGAGGAATGTTTTTTGTCACCGCAAAGTCTATTAGGTCTGAAACTTTCCTGGGGTCTGTTGGCCAGTATGTTGGGGCTGCCAGGGGAAACATAGTCTAATTTGTTGTTCGGTTTTATGATTGCATTGTATAATTGCCTTCCTTTGGGAGTCACAAGGCGTGATCCCCAGTGCGTGTGTTTGGCATTATAGTCCCCTGCAGCTATAAAGCGGTCTCCAAGCAAGTTGTAGAAGCCCATGAATTGTCCTTCAGAAATTGTAAAGCGAGGCGGGCAGTAGACAGCGGCTATGGTGAGGTTTCCGTTGCCTGACTGCACTTTGATAGACGTGGCTTGCAGGTAATTTGTTGAAAACCTTTGGTGAAAGTGGTGCTTGATGCGTTCCCTGATTATTATGCCGGTTCCGCCGTGGGCTTTACCATCTGGATGGTCTGTGCGGTAGAAAGTGTAGCCTCTTATTTGGAAGTTGTATTTGTTTGTTAGGTGCGTCTCTACCAGTAGCATAATGTCGATATGATTTTCATTCAGGAACTGTGTTACTTCAAGGTTGTGCCGTGAAACGCCATTGGCGTTCCACATTTTTATTCGAAGATTTGCCATCTGATTATTTGGACTGCTTAGCTGCATGTAGCTGTAACACCATGTTCTGGTTTTGAACCAGTGTTTGCATGGTCGTTTTCATGAATGACATGAGTTCCATGATACTTTGTTGCATGGTGACCATCATAGTTTCCAGAGTGCTTTGCGACTGTTCTTGGATCTGCTGAGCGTTTCCTAGATTAGACTGGAGTGGGTGGGTATTCCGTCCCCGATCGAAGGGCATCGGCGTATGAGAATACCTTCTGGGTATTTAGTTGACCAAAGGAGGATCTTGCAGCCGTGCCGAAAAATACTTCCGGCGTCGTACGCGAGTAAGTGTACGCATTTTGGGTATTCTGATGACGCGTTGCTATCACTTTTCGCATGCGGTCCTTCATCTCCTTGTAGACCGGACAGCCCCTGTAGTTTGCCGTGTGGTTACCTTGGCAGTTAACGCATTTTTTCTTTTTGGGTTCTTCTTTGTTGGCAGGGCAGTTAGCCGAATTGTGGAAGTCTCCTCAAGCTACACAGACGGTTCGAAGCGAACAGTATGCCCTGGTGTGACCATACTCCTGACAATTTGTGCATTGCACTGGGCCGTTCCTTTTATGTGGCTCTTCCACGTTAATTCTTATGTGCAATTGTGCACTTCATTTTTCTTCAAGACTCTGCTGTCTGGCTCCAGCTCGACCCTGAAGAGTGGTTGCGGCTCTTTTTTCCTGTTTATAATGTTACTGACGTTCTTTGCAGAAAACCCTTTTTCCTTGAGAGCATCGATAACTTCCTTGGCGGTTACGTCGGGCTCGATTCCTTTTATTACCACTTGCAGGCCCTTGCTGCTTTTTAGTTGGTACGTGTAGTAGCTTTTCCTAGCTTCCTCCAGTATTTGGATACTGCTCGGAAATGTTCTTCAGATTTGGTCTGAAGCTTGGTTTCATGGATATCCCCTTTTGTGACCGGAACAACATGAAAGTTTCCGTCTCCGGTCAGCGCAACAACTTTGTTGACCAGGGCGTTCGAGATTTTCTCCCTAATGTAAACTGGTGGGGGCTTAGGTTTCGGTTGGGTCTCCTGAGCCCGCCCTGATTCATTTTCAGCTAGAAGCGCAAATCGATTGCTGTCGGATCTCCCGGGTAATTTATCTTCTACTTGGACACGGTTTATATTTGACTTGTTACCTACCGCGGTGTTCTGCGGGCTAAGCTTACGCTTGATAAGGATGTACCGATTTAGTCCGGTCTGTATGGCCGGACCCGCTTGCTGAAATTTGTTTTGGTTTTGATTTGTTGTCGTGGTTTTTGTTGCCGTAGTATTTAGAGCTGCGGTTGCAGTCGATTCCGAAATAATAGTCGTAGCTGTGGTTGTCGTTGGTTTTTTTGCCGTAGCTGTAGTTGTTGCTGACAAATTTGAATGATGAATTAAAGATGAATCTGAAGAAATTGAAATAAAAAGTTTTTAAAGTAAAATGACGATTATGAATAAAGATTCTGATTTATAATGTATCTTTCATGAACATACCATGGAAATAATTTTTAAAACTTAAGAATTTCAAGAGAGAGACAGTTGATGGTCTCTTATAAAATTGATTCGCTTTTTGACGGTCGCCATCGAAGGAAAAGAGTTACCGTACACAGTATCCAAGGCTCTTTGATTTCGCGACTTCCCTTCCAAAAACAAGAATTGAATCACAGACCGTTATTGCTCTTTTTCCATTTTTCTAAAACCCGCGGATACGTCCGATTCAAAAACAAACAAAAACGGCTTTTTTTTAATACGTATTTTTATTTTATTGGATCTGATGTTAAAAATGCTGCTGCTTGCATAAGTCCTTTAGTCCCGATTGGCATTCGGGTGAAGTTGTAGAGTGAAACCTTAAAGTCTAAGCATAGGGGCGACCGTGGGTTCAATTAAGATTGTTGGCTCTCAGTTTCAGTCGGGAGCGAATTTAGAAATCAGAAGTGTACAGGACAAACAATGTTCCCCGCAGTGCTATGCCTTGTGGAAGTCCAGCATTTATATTGTAAGCCCCTGAAGTAGTTGGTTTGCATCTCACAGCGAACGATTGATTAGTGATCAATCAAGTAAATTAATAGTGTATACAAGCAGATGCGTCTTAATTATGTCCACGTGACTATTTGAATGCTTGTAATACGTCGAGAAATATTGCATTGCAGTTTTCGCGATATTCGAAATCAGTACGGATTTCTGATGTTACTCGGTTGACTTGCTCGATAGTTCTGCCCGAATCAAAATTGACTTTGTACCAGTTAAACTTCCACGGGAGATCAAATGAATTTGATGCAGGGTTCTTGAAATACATTTTTAAAAAGGAGAGCGAATTTTCTTCTCGTTTTAGGACACTGGTGAGTTTGAAGTGGTTGTGGGTCCCTCGGGTCGGTAAGTCCTCCCCCAATGGCTTGAAGTGACGACCAGAGTGAAGGGATGGTCGGAACGAAACTGTTTGGTGGTTCTGCGGGAATGATGTACTTTGGTTTTCTCCTCACGACCATTGTTAGAACTACTCCAATTGTTGTTATCCCCAGCCAAACTTATGTATACATTAGGTGTGATGAAGTTGAGTTTCCAATTTTTCATTTTTTTTATTCTCATGGTATGTAAGCTCAGCTCTTGGGTAGTCTTATTGACAAAAGTTGATTATATTTTAGGTATAAATATATCAACGATGCTAATAAGAATTACGTTCCCGTCTTCCGCTTGTATTGTTAATTTGTCCGTTGTAGATTCCTTGGCTTAACATATTGCTGATTTTTCGTTTAGGATGCTTTCTAAATATCCTTTACTAAACTCATGAGAGCCTTCATTGTTATGTGAGACGTATTGTTTATGGATCTTGGTGAATTTGTCGTCGATATTGAAAATTTTGTTCTTGTTGTGTATAATGTATTTGGGTAATTGTAGAAATGTTGTGTTGCATATTGGTAAAGGGACAATATGTCGAAAATTGGTATCTTAATGTTAAAGATTACTCTATTATTCTTGTCTGCTAGGCTATCTAGACTTAACAGTCGGTACAATTGTTAATCTGATTGTGTTTCGAAGATTTGTTTTTCTATTATATTTTGGATTACAACAATTGCTTTTTTTGACTATATATACCCGGTATAATATTTAATTTGGATAAAAACAGACTTTTTGCGATACTGCTTACATGGTTAGCTAAATTGTCTTGATGGTCTCTTAAATCTATAACGTGTGAGAGTGTTTTCGTAGTCTAAATAGGCGTAGCTTTCCCTAAGTCATCCTTAAGAAGTGGTGTATCTTGTTTAAGTATGAGGCTGTAATTTGTTAGAAGTGGTCATTATTTCGATCATGTATTCTTATTTTAATTTTTGATTTATGCAGTTTTTGACGTTTCTTAGTAACAAGGGTGTCACCTAGATCTTTTATTACAGTATGTTTAGTAAATCATGCCGTTATCTTGTTTCTGCGATTTCCCTTTCTAAAAATATCGTCCGGCTTTGTTTCTATAGGTTAGGCTCGGTTTAAATTTAGATTTTGTGTTCTAGTCGGTTTCTGCTCAACTGCATCTTGTATCGTTGTAGTTTCCTTATTGAAGGAGTCTCTGCACTGCAGACTCGAAGGAAGATGGGTTCCCAATAGTTAAATTTAGTAACATACCCAAAAATTTCATTACTTCGGACCATGTTATGTATATCTCTTTTGGTAAAGTGCTCTTTAAAAATTGGTCAAATTAACTGAAAAATTTCATCCGAAGTTAAAATTGTCCAAGATTTTTGTGGTTTAAAAGTGTCCTTAAGTATTTTTTGAAAGCTTTTTGGTGGTGTAATTTGGTTCTGAATAGGATTTTCGTGACGGTTTTTCAAAAAGAGTCTCGTCTTTAATCTTTTAATTGGGGCTGGTTAAAATAACAATTTTGATATTATATTCAATTTGTGGAGATCCTTCCTTTCCTAAATCTACGCAATGGGTGATAATTTTCAAATTTACTCGACCTAATGCATCTGCTTCTAGGGTTTAAGACCCTTTCATATACTCGACCTCGTAATCATACTCATTAAGATGTAACTTCCAGCGATTTAATTTTGAAATTGGTTCCTTGAAGTTCATTAGCCATTTTAGAGGTTTATGATCCGTTCGAATTTTAAGTCTTTCCCTAAGTAGGTCTGTCCTAAAATATTTAGTTGGCCAAATAATAGCTGACATTTCTTTCTCGTCTGTCGAGTAATTTAATTTCGTTTCGGACACGGTTCTGCTGGCGAATGAAACGGGTCTATATGAGATTTTGTTTCCGTGTGATAGTACCGCACAGATAGCTACGTTACTAGCATCTGTTGTAAGTATAAAAGATCCTTATACAGTTCTTCTGCTTCCGTAAAAACTGCGTCTATTTTTATAGGTGCTTTTTCGAAATCAGTATGGATTTCTGATGTTACTCGGTTGACTTGCTCGATAGTTCTGCCCGAATCAAAATTGACTTTGTATCAGTTAAACTTCCACGGGAGGGAAGGAGAGCGAATTTTCTTCTCGTTTTAGGACACTGTTGAGTTTTTGGGAAGCTGCCTTCTTGGCAACTTGAGATTCCAACGCTTTGTACATAACCTTTTCCACGTGGAGTAATCAGGTAGAACAGTTAGAAGGTAGAGATTCCGACCCCTTAAGTATTTATATTCTTGATCAGGATGACTAGCTGTCCGTTTTAGTTTTAAAAACTAGATTTTGTAAAAATTTAAATAAGAGTTTGTTCTTATCGTTAATATCTATCGACAAGCCAAAAATTATTGTAATCGGACCATTCATTATAACCATTCAGTTATAAGCAAATAATATTCAGTATTTTTCAACTTAATAGAGATTGCACACCATGGCTGCCACCTTTTCTGGGTCTGTTTCTATTCCTTTGCTTGTCACTCGACGGCCAGGGATATAGAAGGTATTTTTCAAAAACGGTAATTTTTCTTGATTTAACAATTCTCTCAGTTCTGTGTTTTTTCTGCGAGCGACCGATCGCAATGATAACCAATAAATTGTTTACTTTGTCCAGAGCCTGTTGAAACGTTGAGGATGCCGAGGGAAACAGCATTTCCCTTCATGCATGACCTAAAAAATTTAAAATGAACTAAAAGTTCATTTTTAGGTCATGCATTTCAGTAGCAGTAATTTTTGCGCCACTTTTTAGGTCACGAATGGCATAACATTTAGGGGCATCGTGGGCCCTAAAATGTTAGCATTTTACATAAAAATATTTTAGAGCTAAGAAACTTTTAAACTAAGCCTATGACTACCCTTCAGTTCTGAAGCAGGGACGCGGTTGGCTTAAGGCAAAAAGCTTTTTGTTTTTTTTTGTGCCTAAAACGCTGTACCGCTGTTGACGTCAGCAGAGAAGTCGGCGCAGTGTAGAAGAGTGCCTACGAAAACGATCGTGCAACAAAGAGAGGCAGATATTCGGAGCTTCCCTCTCTTTCTTTGTCTTATAATCTGCCTGCACTCGGCGCTCTCAGAGAAAAATTTCGGCAGGTCCGTTATTTCTTTTGGGTCTCTCCGTTATGTCCGGCTAGCGACTAATGTTTCGGCGGAAAAATTTTCGTGGCGCAGCGACAGGTGAATGCCCTAATATTTTAGGAGCATTATTTGTATATCGAAAAAAAATAACTAATATTGTTTTATAAAAGTAAATTATTTGATTACAGTGAAATTAAGTAAATTGAATTTACTTTTAATGTTATGCTTACGTATTATACATTAATATTACAATATAATTTTTTAGTTAAGTTATAGAAATTAAGTTCGTTAAAATTTATTTAAATATTTAAAACATTTTAATAGTACCATTTTTAAAGAATTCTCTTTGTATTTTTTACTCAAAAAAGCAAAAATTATGTAGTCGGATATTTTTTGCTTTAGAAAGGGTATAGGTGCAGTGGCACGCGCCAACAGCGGAGAGAAATTAAAAGAAATCATGTAAAGGGGTGAGAGGAATACTTGGTTCAATTTGTTTGAATTATTGAAAGGGAAGCAAGCCATTTAAATTGTGCGCAGCAGATTTACTTCTTTCGTTTTTTAAAGTGAAAATAATAAAGTCAGGTAAGTGTTACATTAAGTTGAAGATGTTGTGCATTGATCTTAGTTTAAAGTATTGAGGTATTCAATGGGTTCCGTTAACCGAAAATGGATGATGAAATGTTTTGCGCCAATAAAAATCTTGCAATGGGTGAAACACAGCTCTAAAAGGTAAATATGCAAATAAACAAATAAAACGCATTTTTTAAGCATATGACCATAATTTTTATGAGGAGCGTTGGCCAAGAATTTGGAGGACCCGGACAAAGGTTTAAGGAAGGCGATGACCAATGTAAAAAGCAAATTAACGTAACATAAAATTAGGCTTACTAACAATAATTGTCCTTTAACAAAAAACCTAAATAACATTTTTTAATTAAAATATATTTAAAAGTATATACAAATTTCTGTATTTTTAATTCTATAAGTAAAAACTCATGGGAAAAATTCTGATTTTCACAAGTGATTTCACTTGGGACGTGTCACTTGCAAGTGATTTCATAAATGAAAACTCATGGAAAAAATTTGATTTTCACAAGTGATTTCACTTGGGATGTGTCACCGGCACGTGACAGACCATACGAAAAATGATTATAAGGAACAAGTGAAGTCCCGTGGGACTTCGAAAAATTTTTATTTGAATTTTCACTTGTGAAAATGCGGACATCCCATACAATTTTCTGTATGGAGCGTCACTTCTTCTTCACTTGTGCAAGAGGACATGTCCCACGGGATTCACAAGGTGATTCACAAGTGAAACTTTTTTTGGAACTGAAGGGTATGTATCAGTTCCACATCTAATTGACAGGAGAACAAAGCTATTTCTTGCAGAATTGGGCCGACAACATTTCTTAAATGTAGCTAATTTTTTGTCTCTGTCCTCACTGTTTTAAGATCAGTTTCGAGAAGAGGATCAGAGGGGGTTCTCGTTCTATAACCCTGGTACTTTTTTTGAAAGCTGCTCTCCGGAATATTTTTGAGTGCGGCTATCTGCTAACTTTTCAAGCTCGGCTCAGGAGCTATTTCATGCGGGAAAAAATAAATTCTTCCATAAAGTTTGAGTTCTAAATCAAGAGTCAAATTATTACTCAGCTTGTGTTTATGTATACACTCGCTGCAAGAAAATGTCTTCAGCTAAATACAATGTTCGTAGTTCTAAGTGTCAGTTACATACACATATACTGACACTTTGAACTACGAAGATATAAGTATATATATACATATATGTACGTATAGAATTGTTGAAGGTTATGAATGTTTCTGTTAATATGTCGTCATGATCGACAGAAAAGTTTTCTAGCTTTTTCTTGCTAAGAATTATTCTATAAATCTCTTTTAAGGATGAAAGGAGTCTCTGCACTGCAGACTCGAAGGAAGATGGGTTCCCAATAGTTGGATTTAGTAACATCCCCAAAAATTTCATTACTTCGGACCATGTTATGTATATCTCTTTTGGTAAAGTAGTCTTTAAAAATTGGTCAAATTAATTAAAAAATTTCATCTGAAGTTAAAATTGTCCAAGATTTTTGTGGTTTAAAAGTATCGTTAAGTATTTTTGAAAGCTTTTCGGTGGTGTAATTTGGTTCTGAATAGGTTTTCGTGACGGTTTTTCAAAAAGAGGCTGGTTAAAATAATAATTTTGATATTATATTCAATTTTTGGAGATCCTTCCTTTCCTAAATCTACGCTATGGGTGTTAATTTTCAAATTTACTCGACCTAATGCATCTGCTTCAAGATTTTGAGACCCTTTTATATACTCGACCTCGTAATCATACTCATTAAGTTGTAACTTCCAGCGAACTAATTTTGAAATTGGTTCCTTGAAGTTCATTAGCCATTTTAGAGGTTTATGACCCGTTCGAATTTTAAATCTTTGTCTAAGTAGGTCTGTCCTAAAATATTTAGTTGGCCAAATAATAGCCAACATTTTTTTCTCGACTGTCGAGTAATTTAATTTCGTTTCGGACACGGGTCTATATTTTCCCGTGTGATAGTACCGCACAGATAGCTACGTTACTAGCATCTGTTGTAAGTATAAAAGATCCTTATACAGTTCTTCTGCTTCCGTAAAAACTGCGTCTATTTTTATAGGTGCTTTTCCTTATGAATTTCTGTAATACCTGAAAAGTCCGAGGAAGGATTTGATTTCCGGTCTGGATTTGTGAATAGGATAAATCGTAATGCTTTCTATTTTCTTTGGATTAGGACGCAAATTTCTTTCCTCAAGAATTCTGATTTTTCAGGTTGAAGCTAAAGCCTTGCTTTTGATAGTTTTTCAAAAATTTGGCCCAAGTCGGTCATGTGTTCTTGGAGGGAGGGTGCGAAAACGATTATGTCATCCAGGTATATTAAAAAGCATTTGCCGTTTAGGTGGGCTAACACGATGTCTATTACGATTTGAAATGTGGCTGGGGCGTTAGTCAACCCGATCATCCAGGTATATTAAACAGCATTTGCCGTTACTCTGTGAAATGTGTCTGGTGCGTTAGTTTACCCGAATGGGTCTTATTTCTACCAGGTGGTAACCACTTGAGTAGTATGGAAACGCGCATTCTGGGACAATTAGCATATTAATGGCCCCAACCCCCCTCCCCCTAAAAAACGTATGCCGGTTCTGGGACAATTAGCTTAATCCAATAAATTAACTGAAGTCATAAAAATGTCACGATCATGTCTATAAAGAGTAAAATTAATTGACCCCATCGCCCCCACATTCCCATGTGACAATATTGATCATGTATCCTTCCCTTCATTATGTGCAATTAATAGTCAGGTGAGAAAGGTGCACGTGAGAAAGGTCGCACACACATAGTATCCAAAGGTTGATATCTCAGAGGAGATTGCCTCCACATCCCCATGTGACAATATTGACCATTTATCCTTCCTTTCATTATGTGCAATTAATAGTCAGGTGGGAAAGGTGTACGTGAGAAAGGTCGCACAACCATAGTATCCAAAGGTTGTTATCTTAGAGGAACATATCCGATCATGTTGGGGAAAGGTTTGATCACGTACCCTTTTGCCTTATTATTACAGGTGTTGCTGTGCACGTGTGAAAGGTCGCACACCCAAAGTATTCAAAGATGGTTATCTTACGGGAACATGTTTCCTATGATTGTAAAACTAATATAGAAATCAAAAGAACCTCAATAAAATAAATCTCACAAGTTAATGATTCTCAGATGTGGAATATTTTCAAATACACATTTTTTTTCCGCCCCAGAACGTTTAACTGGTAAATTGTCTAGGATTCTCTCCTTTCCACAAATGGGTCATAAACATGTCATAAAAGGGATTCCAGCAAGAGCTACCCGAACATGCGCACCTGTCAATTACCTGACCGCAATAAAAGGGACACATGCACAACCCAGAAGGCGCACGCTCATTGAAAAGATCATGGGCCCCAAGCCAACGACCTCACGGCTGACTGCTAGCTCTAATACGTTCCCATAATAGGGGTTGAAATCACGACCGCTCAAAAACTCGCAAGTAGCCGACATATCTCAGTCAAGGAAATATTTTCCATTCTCCGTAACTGTAACTTTAACTCGAAATAAAAAGTCAGAAGTTTATTTTGTAGCATAATAATATTAATTTATTTTGGTATTGCGAACATGTTTTATTATGTTATTTAATCCTTTTCATTCTTTTTCTAGATTACAGTATATATTCATAATGTCGAGTGCTTCCTTTTTGTAATCCGAAATTCGATGGCACACACAAGTATCAACTCCCTCGGTGGCTGCATCATTGCTACACACGCAGGTGTTCATATGATTTCCATGAATAGATATTTTCATATTACCTCCATCACATTCAATGAGTTTTGAGTGTATGAACTTTCCTTTCGACCTCTTCTAACCAACACTCTCCTTTATTCTATGATTTTGTGTCTCCTTTATAGATTTGATGGTGTCCTATTGGTTACACTTGTACCAAATATTTTTCGAAATCAATACTTCTCATCTCTCCTAACCAACGAATAGTCGATGTAACCTACTAGAATTACCTAAGTTTTTGAATTTAAAACAAGGAAGTACGCTATAGTCGAGTACCTCGACTATCAGATACTCAGCTAAATAGAGATATGCAAGTAGCACAGCGAGATTAAAATGCGCCACCTACCGACGGTATACAGATTTAAGCGTTATGGGCGTTAGGGTGGGCGTGACAAATTTTTTTTTGGACCAATGCGCTGCGTATAAGGCTACGGAATACAAATCTGAAATCCCAATTCTTTATCTTTGATAGTTTCCGAGATATCCACGTTCATATTTACGATTTTTTGAAGTTTGTGGGCGGTTTATGGGCGTTACGGTGGCCTTGGCAAACTTTTTTTGGGTCAATCGATAGGTATTGATGAGAACATTACATTTCAGTTAAAATTTTTTTTCTAGCATCAAAACTGTAGAACCCACAGTTTTGGGCGGTTTGTGGGCGTTAGAGTGGGCGTGGCACTCTACTGAAACAAACTTGCGCTGCGTAAGAAGCTCAGGAATCTGCAAACCAAATCTCAATAGCGTAGCTCCCATAGTTTCCGAGATCTCAGCGTTTATCCGGACAGACAGACGGACAGATGGACATGGCTAGATCGACTCGTCTAGTGATCCTGATCAAGAATATATATACTTTATGGGGTCGGAAACGCTTCCTTCTGCCTGTTACATACTTTCCGACGAATCTAGTATATCCTTTTACTCTACGAGTAACGGGTATAAAAATCTTAAGTATGCACCTCTCATCTTCAATATTATCGGTCACGCCCACTTCAAACACTATAAATGATCGAGGACAATAGTTAGTCTTCCAAAAATAGTCTGCTACGTCAAACACAACTTAAGTAGAAGTCAAAAAGTGATCGTGAAAAAAAAATTTTAAATTAAAAGAATAAAATAAAATGAATAACCAAATTCAGTAAGTGATGACAAATAAGTGGGCAAACCATGACCGTTCGGAGCTGCATAAGCGCAATTCAATTCAACCCCTTGACGGAAGAGTCAAAAAATTTCTGAGGGATTGAAGGAAAGAATACTGCATTACATGTATGTAAACGATGGATCGGACTTGATCTTACCTGAGAGTTTCTTGAGTGAAGCTGGATTGTCCCTGCTATCTCATCTCAGCATTATATTAGAAATTTATACTTCAGCAAAAGTAAACTTTGAACTGTTTGCAGAGAATATACTTTTTAAAGATTTTTTTTTATTATTTGCTATTTATTTATTGAATCTTCTCCCTTTGGATACTAACAATAAGTGTATCAAATCTTAGACTTATTAATCTAACTCACAGTCATATGACTGATGTTGTGCTAAAGCGGCCCGAAAGTTATAGCTGGCAGGTCGTTGCGTTGTAGACGGGATCGGCTGGAAACCCAAGTTAACCAAGTTAACAGAGTTAACCCTTCAAGAAAGCACAGAGTCAGTGAAGTTGGGCAAAAAGTTCACTTGCGTAACAACAAGAGACTAGGAAATAAGTTGACGTCGCTCTATTCAGAAGAGCGCGTAGAAGCAGATCTGTTCTTATTAGGGGGAGGGTGGTCCATAAGGACAACATCAAATAAACACTTCACCATCCGTGTTCGCCCTTATGTTAAAGAAATTCAATACTGCTGCAATTTCCACAGGCTCGCCGCTATATTCGTCGTACTGCTGTCCACCGCGAACGAGGGGATAACCGAATTCTCACACGCATAGTACATCCCGGTACTGACCGGAAAGTTTCTAGTATGCGATCAATATGGCCTGGCTATACACTCCACTAATTCGTCCGAGTTCTCCAGCATAATTGACTAAACGGTCAGAATTCTTGAGCTATTTACACAGTCCCACATGAGGAAGTTAATGAAAGTCGACATCAACCACGCCCAGAACATGCTGGATGATTTAACCATACACCATACGATGGCCAGGAGCTTAGACTTACTGGATTCAGCACTTAAGGTCGTGACGCCTGACGCGGATGACTTCTATAGGATTAGAACAAAGCATCGTTAATTGAGGCAAACAATAGACAGGTTGTAATAAACACAGAAACACAGAGACACATTAATCTCCTCACAAACACAGTAAACAAAATTCTTAAGGAAAAAATGGGCGGGTTAGTTGACTCCGGCCACTAATTCGAAACACTTCTTGCCAGAAATAAAATACTCATTTTAGAACTACAAAGGTAAAGGAGAGCAGAAAGCTATTTCCGGCTTGGCAGGTCGTTGCGTTGTAGACGGGATCGGCTGGAAACCCAAGTCAAGCCTCTTGCGAGGCGATTGGGGTTCAAAGAGAGTTTTTCGTTGTAGGACGCTTTTTGTTTGTCTATTTCATCTTTTACAGTAAGAATGCTTAGGTCCCTATGGATGTTTTGGTTGCGAATATACCATGGTGCCCCAGTGATAGTTCGCAGGATTTTCGATTGAACGCGCTGTATAATGTCTATGTTGCTTCTGCTGGCGTTCCCCCATAGCTGGGAGCCATATGTCCAGATGGGCTTGAGAGTGGAGTTGTAGAGAAAAACCTTGTAGTCCAGACGCAGGGGCGAACGAGCGTTAAGAATCCAGTGGAAGCTGTTGAACTTTAGTTTTAGATGTACTTTCTTGCGTTCGATGTGTCTTGTCTAGGTTAGTCGTCTGTCAAGGTGGACGCCGAGATACGTTACATCGTTGACTTGGGGAATCTGCGTATTATTCAATAATAGTGGAGGGCAAGATTGCCTGTTGAGAGTAAACGTTATGTGTTTACATTTTTGTTCATTTATTTTAATACGCCAATCAGATAGCCACCTCTCTACTACGAGGAGGTGGTTTGCTAGCTGTGTTGTGGCTCGGCCTGGGCACCTCGAGCGACTTAAAATTGCGGTGTCGTCAGCGAACGTAGATGTTGTTAGCTGCTCGTTCGTGGGAATATCCGCTGTGTATAGGAGGAACAGAGTAGGCCCTAGCGCGCTTCCTTGCGGGACTCCAGCTTTCATATTGTAGTCGTCGGATGTTGTTGTATTGCACCTCACTGCGAAGGTCCTGTTGTATAGATACGACTCAAGAAGCTTGTGAGTGTAATCAGGTAAGTGTGTTTTGATTTTGTGCATGAGGTCATCTAGCCATACTCGATCGAAGGCTTGAGATACATCGAGGAAAAATGCGCTGCAGTATTTCCGATGCTCAAAGGCTGTGCGTATTTCTGATGTTATTCTGTTAACTTGTTCGATTGTTCCATGGCTTTGACGAAATCCAAATTGATGAGCAGGGATATCATTATGTGCTCCTAGATATGGTGTTATGCGAGTTGGAAGGCATTTTTCGAACAGCTTAGACAGACACGATAATAAATTAATTGGTCTGTAGGATGACGGAATTGTGTGGTCTTTTCCGGGCTTCGGTATCATAATGATAATAGATTTTTTCCATTTTTTCGGATAGTAGCCGAGAGTTATATTCCCATTGAAGAGCTTACAAATAACCTCAATGGCAGAGTTTGGAAGTTCAATTAACATTTTTGGGGTTATTTGGCCACCGCCAGGGGCCGTTTTCGGTTTCAGTTCCCCAATGACTTTCGCGATCTCCCTTGGCTGAAACAATGGTGGAAGGGAAATGTATTCAGATTCGATTTGTGGTAGGAAAAATGAACCAGTGGCAGGGTTCGGCTGGAAGACGTTTCTTAGATGTAAAGCAAAAGTTTCGGCTCTATCTTCGTCGCTGCGGGCCCAGATGCCAGATGAGTTTCTTATCGGAGTGACTGTTTCGATTGGAGAGCTCAGATTTGGGTGAGCCCTCCACAGACGATGATTTGTACTGGTTGGCGATAGTTATACCCGTTACTCGTAGAGTAAAAGGGTATACTAGATTTGTCGGAAAGTATGTAACAGGCAGAAGGAAGCGTTTCCGACCCCACAAAGTATATATATTCTTGATCAGGATCACTAGCCGAGTCGATCTAGCCATGTCCGTCTGTCCGTCTGTCTGTCCGGATGAACGCTGAGATCTCGGAAACTATGAGAGCTAGGCTATTGAGATTTGGCGAGCAGATTCCTGAGCTTCTTACGCAGCGCAAGTTTGTTTCAGTACAGTGCCACGCCCACTCTAACGCCCACAAACCGCCCAAAACTGTGGCTCCTACAGTTTTAGTGCTAGAGTAAAAATTTTAACTGAAATGTATTGTTCTTATCAATACCTATCGATTGACCCAAAAAAAGTTTGCCACGCCCACTTTTACGCCCACAAACCGCGAAAACCTGTGACGCCCACAATTTTCATGCTAGATAAAAAATTTTAACTGAAATGTATTGGTCTCGTCAATACCTATCGATTGATCCAAAAAAAAATTTGCCACACCCACTCTAACGCCCATAACGCTTAAATCTGTATACCGCCGGTAGGTGGCGCATTTTAATCTCGCTTTGCTGCTTGCATATCTCCATTTAGCTGAGTAACGGGTATCTGATAGTCGAGGTACTCGACTATAGCGTTCTTCCTTGTTTTTTAATGTACTGCAGCTGTGCTTTTTCTGTTTTGATGACGGCGATCTGTTGGTTTGCCAGGCACGTCGCAGGCGCCTCTTTTCTAGAACTAACCGTTCAATTTGCAGATTAGTTTTGAAGTGGTTGGCTTGCACGTCCCTGCCTTGTGGTGTTGAGATAGTGGTTCTTCAGATTTGGTCTGAAGCTTGTTTTCATGGATATCCCCTTTTGTGACCGGAACAACATGAAAGTTTCCGTCTCCGGTCAGCGCAACAACTTTGTTGACCAGGGCGTTCGAGATTTTCTCCCTAATGTAAATTGGTGGGGGCTTAGGTTTCGGTTGGGTCTCCCGAGCCCGTCCTGATTCATTTTCTGCTAGAAGCGCAAATCGATTGCTGTCGGATTGGACACGGTTTATTTTTGACTTGTTACCTACCGCGGTGTTCTGCGGGCTAAGCTTACGCTTGATAAGGATGTACCGATTTAGTCCGGTCTGAAACAATGGTGGAAGGGAAAAAGATTCAGATTCGATTTGTGGTAGGAAAAATGAACCAGTGGCAGGGTTCGGCTGGAAGACGTTTCTTATATGTAAAGCAAAAGTTTCGGCTCTATCTTCGTCGCTGCGGGCCCAGATGCCAGATGAGTTTCTTATCGGAGTGACTGTTTCGATTGGAGAGCTCAGATTTGGGTGAGCCCTCCACAGACGATATTTTGTACTGGTTGGCGATAGTTTTTTAATGTACTGCAGCTGTGCTTTTGCTGTTTTGATGACGGCGATCTGTTGGTTTGCCAGGCACGTCGCAGGCGCCTCTTTTCTAGGACTAACCGTTCAATTTGCAGATTAGTTTTGAAGTGGTTGGCTTGCACGTCCCTGCCTTGTGGTGTTGAGATAGTGGCTGCCTCCACGAATACTTCTTCAAGTGAGGGGTTAATTTGATGTGTGAGCTTACATACTTTTTATATTTTAACCAGTTGGTTCTGTGCGACGTCAGCCTGAGGGGGTGATCTGTGGTTTTTGTGCTTTGAAGAAGAGCTATTAGCACTGGCGAATGGTCTGAAAACAGGTCCGAAAGCGCTTTGGCGCTTATTATATTGCGAGGAATGTTTTTTGTCACCGCAAAGTCTATTAGGTCTGGAACTTTCCTGGGGTCTGTTGGCCAGTATGTTGGGGCTGCCAGGGGAAACATAGTCTAATTTGTTGTTCGGTTTTATGATTGCATTGTATAATTGCCTTCCTTTGGGAGTCACAAGGCGTGATCCCCAGTGCGTGTGTTTGGCATTATAGTCCCCTGCAGCTATAAAGCGGTCTCCAAGCAAGTTGTAGAAGTCCATGAATTGTCCTTCAGAAATTGTAAAGCGAGGCATGCAGTAGACAGCGGCTATGGTGAGGTTTCCGTTGCCTGACTGCACTTTGGTAGACGTGGCTTGCAGGTAATTTGTTGAAAACCTTTGGTGAAAGTGGTGCTTGATGCGTTCCCTGATTATTATGCCGGTTCCGCCGTGGGCTTTACCATCTGGATGGTCTGTGCGGTAGAAAGTGTAGCCTCTTATTTGGAAGTTGTATTTGTTTGTTAGGTGCGTCTCTACCATTAGCATAATGTCGATATGATTTTCATTCAGGAACTGTGTTACTTCAAGGTTGTGCCGTGAAACGCCATTGGCGTTCCACATTTTTATTCGCAGATTTGCCATCTGATTATTTGGACTGCTTAGCTGCATGTAGCTGTAACACCATGTTCTGGTTTTGAACCAGTGTTTGCATGGTCGTTTTCATGAATGACATGAGTTCCATGATACTTTGTTGCATGGTGACCATCATAGTTTCCAGAGTGCTAAGCGACTGTTCTTGGATCTGCTGAGCGCAGTTAACGCATTTTTTCTTTTTGGGGTCTTCTTTGTTGGCAGGGCAGTTTGCCGAATTATGGAAGTCTCCTCAAGCTACACAGACTGTTCGAAGCGAACAGTATGCCCTGGTGTGTCCATACTCCTGACAATTTGTGCATTGCACTGGGCCGTTCCTTTTATGTGGCTCTTCCACGTTAATTCTTATGTGCAATAGGTATTACAGGTTATAAATGGGGTGCACTTCATTTTTCTTCAAGACTCTGCTGTCTGGCTCCAGCTCGACCCTGAAGAGTGGTTGCGGCTCTTTTTTCCTGTTTATAATGTTACTGACGTTCTTTGCAGAAAACCCTTTTTCCTTGAGAGCATCGATAACTTCCTTGGCGGTTACGTCGGGCTCGATTCCTTTTATTACCACTTGCAGGCCCTTGCTGCTTTTTAGTTGGTACGTGTAGTAGCTTTTCCTAGCTTCCTCCAGGTATTTGGATACTGCTCGGAAATGTTCTTCAGATTTGGTCTGAAGCTTGGTTTCATGGATATCCCCTTTTGTGACCGGAACAACATGAAAGTTTCCGTCTCCGGTCAGCGCAACAACTTTGTTGACCAGGGCGTTCGAGATTTTCTCCCTAATGTAAACTGGTGGGGGCTTAGGTTTCGGTTGGGTCTCCTGAGCCCGCCCTGATTCATTTTTTGCTAGAAGCGCAAGTCGATTGCTGTCGGATCTCCCGGGTAATATATCTTCTACTTGGACACGGTTTATTTTTGACTTGTTACCTACCGCGGTGTTCTGCGGGCTAAGCTTACGCTTGATAAGGATGTACCGATTTAGTCCGGTCTGTATGGCCGGACCCGCTTGCTGAAATTTGTTTTGGTTTTGATTTGTTGTCGTGGTTTTTGTTGCCGTTGTATTTAGAGCCTCGGTTGCAGTCGATTCCGAAATAATAGTCGTAGCTGTGGTTGTCGTTGGTTTTTTTGCCGTAGCTGTAGTTGTTGCTGACAAATTTGAATGATGAATTAAAGATGAATCTGAAGAAATTGAAATAAAAAGTTTTTAAAGTAAAATGACGATTATGAATAAAGATTCTGATTTATAATGTATCTTTCATGAACATACCATGGAAATAATTTTTAAAACTTAAGAATTTCAAGAGAGAGACAGTGGATGGTCTCTTATAAAATTGATTCGCTTTTTGACGGTCGCTTGACGGTTACCGTACACAGTATCCAAGGCTCTTTGATTTCGCGACTTCCCTTCCAAAAACAAGAATTGAATCACAGACCGTTATTGCTCTTTTTCCATTTTTCTAAAACCCGCGGATACGTCCGATTCAAAAACAAACAAAAACGGCTTTTTTTAAATACGTATTTTTATTTTATTGGATCTGATGTTAAAAATGCTGCTGCTTGCATAAGTCCTTTAGTCCCGATTGGCATTCGGGTGAAGTTGTAGAGTGAAACCTTAAAGTCTAAGCATAGGGGCGACCGTGGGTTCAATTAAGATTGTTGGCTCTCAGTTTCAGTCGGGAGCGAATTTAGAAATCAGAAGTGTACAGGACAAACAATGCCTTGTGGAAGTCCAGCATTTATATTGTAAGCCCCTGAAGTAGTTGGTTTGCATCTCACAGCGAACGATTGATTAGTGATCAATCAAGTAAATTAATAGTGTATACAAGCAGATGCGTCTTAATTATGTCCACGTGACTATTTGAATGCTTGTAATACGTCGAGAAATATTGCATTGCAGTTTTCGCGATATTCGAAATCAGTACGGATTTCTGATGTTACTCGGTTGACTTGCTCGATAGTTCTGCCCGAATCAAAATTGACTGTGTACCAGTTAAACTTCCACGGGAGATCAAATGAATTTGATGCAGGGTTCTTGAAATACATTTTTAAAAGGAGAGCGAATTTTCTTCTCGTTTTAGGTCACTGGTGAGTTTGAAGTGGTTGTTGGGTCCGTCGGGTCGGTAAGTCCTCCCCCAATGGCTTGAAGTGACGACCAGAGTGAAGGGATGGTCGGAACGAAACTGTTTGGTGGTTCTGCGGGAATGATGTACTTTGGTTTTCTCCTCACGACCATTGTTAGAACTACTCCAATTGTTGTTATCCCCAGCCAAACTTATGTATACATTAGGTGTGATGAAGTTGAGTTTCCAATTTTTCATTTTTTTTATTCTCATGGTATGTAAGCTCAGCTCTTGGGTAGTCTTATTGACAAAAGTTGATTATATTTTAGGTATAAATATATCAACGATGCTAATAAGAATTACGTTCCCGTCTTCCGCTTGTATTGTTAATTTTTCCGTTCTAGATTCCTTGGCTTAACATATTGCTGATTTTTCGTTTAGGATGCTTTCTAAATATCCTTTACTAAACGTATTGAGACGTATTGTTTATGGATCTTGGTGAATTTGTCGTCGATATTGAAAATTTTGTTCTTGTTGTGTATAATGTATTTGGGTAATTGTAGAAATGTTGTGTTGCATATTGGTAAAGGGACAATATGTCGAAAATTGGTATCTTAATGTTAAAGATTACTCTATTATTCTTGTCTGCTAGGCTATCTAGACTTAACAGTCGGTACAATTGTTAATCTGATTGTGTTTCGAAGATTTGTTTTTCTATTATATTTTGGATTACAACAATTGCTTTTTTTGACAATATATACCCTGGTATAATATTTAATTTGGATAAAAACAGACTTTTTGCGATACTGCTTACATGGTTAGCTAAATTGTCTTGATGGTCTCTTAAATCTATAACGTGTGAGAGTGTTTTCGTAGTCTAAATAGGCGTAGCTTTCCCTAAGTCATCCTTAAGAAGTGGTGTATCTTGTTTAAGTATGAGGCTGTAATTTGTTAGAAGTGGTCATTATTTCGATCATGTATTCTTATTTTAATTTTTGATTTATGCAGTTTTTGACGTTTCTTAGTAACAAGGGTGTCACCTAGATCTTTTATTACAGTATGTTTAGTAAATCATGCCGTTATCTTGTTTCTGCGATTTCCCTTTCTAAAAATATCGTCCGGCTTTGTTTCTATAGGTTAGGCTCGGTTTAAATTTAGATTTTGTGTTCTAGTCAGTTTCTGCTCAACTGCATCTTGTATCGTTGTAGTTTCCTTATTGAAGGAGTCTCTGCACTGCAGACTCGAAGGAAGATGGGTTCCCAATAGTTAAATTTAGTAACATACCCAAAAATTTCATTACTTCGGACCATGTTATGTATATCTCTTTTGGTAAAGTGCTCTTTAAAAATTGGTCAAATTAATTGAAAAATTTCATCCGAAGTTAAAATTGTCCAAGATTTTTGTGGTTTAAAAGTGTCCTTAAGTATTTTTTGAAAGCTTTTTGGTGGTGTAATTTGGTTCTGAATAGGATTTTCGTGACGGTTTTTCAAAAAGAGTCTCGTCTTTAATCGTTTAATTGGGGCTGGTTAAAATAACAATTTTGATATTATATTCAATTTGTGGAGATCCTTCCTTTCCTAAATCTACGCAATGGGTGATAATTTTCAAATTTACTCGACCTAATGCATCTGCTTCTAGATTTTAAGACCCTTTCATATACTCGACCTCGTAATCATACTCATTAAGTTGTAACTTCCAGCGATTTAATTTTGAAATTGGTTCCTTGAAGTTCATTAGCCATTTTAGAGGTTTATGATCCGTTCAATTTTAAGTCTTTGCCTAAGTAGGTCTGTCCTAAAATATTTAGTTGGCCAAATAATAGCTGACATTTTTTTCTCGTCTGTCGAGTAATGTAATTTCGTTTCGGACACGGTTCTGCTGGCGAATGAAACGGGTCTATATGAGATTTTGTTCCCGTGTGATAGTACCGCACAGATAGCTACGTTACTAGCATCTGTTGTAAGTATAAAAGATCCTTATACAGTTCTTCTGCTTCCGTAAAAACTGTGTCTATTTTTATAGGTGCTTTTTCGAAATCAGTATGGATTTCTGATGTTACTCGGTTGACTTGCTCGATAGTTCTGCCCGAATCAAAATTGACTTTGTATCAGTTAAACTTCTACGGGAGGGAAGGAGAGCGAATTTTCTTCTCGTTTTAGGACACTGTTGAGTTTTTGGGAAGCTGCCTTCTTGGCAACTTGAGATTCCAACGCTTTGTACATAACCTTTTCCACGTGGAGTAATCAGGTAGAACAGTTAGAAGGTAGAGATTCCGACCCCTTAAGTATTTATATTCTTGATCAGGTTCACTAGCTGTCCGTTTTAGTTTTAAAAACTAGATTTTGTAAAAATTTAAATAAGAGTTTGTTCTTATCGTTAATATCTATCGACAAGCCAAAAATTATTGTAACCGGACAATTCATTATAACCATTCAGTTATAAGCAAAAAATATTCAGTATTTTTCAACTTAATAGAGATTGCACACCATGGCTGCCACCTTTTCTGGGTCTGTTTCTATTCCTTTGCTTGTCACTCGACGGCCAGGGATATAGAAGGTATTTTTCAAAAACGGTAATTTTTCTTGATTTAACAATTCTCTCAGTTCTGTGTTCTTTCTGCGAGCGACCGATCGCAATGATAACCAATAAATTGTTTACTTTGTCCAGAGCCTGTTGAAACGTTGAGGATGCCGAGGGAAACGGCATTTCCCTTCATGCATGACCTAAAAAATTTAAAATGAACTAAAAGTTCATTTTTAGGTCATGCATTTCAGTAGCAGTAATTTTTGCTCCACTTTTTAGGTCACGAATGGCATAACATTTAGGGGCATCGTGGGCCTTAAAATGTTAGCATTTTACATAAAAATATTTTAGAGCTAAGAAACTTTTAAACTAAGCCTATGACTACCCTTCAGTTCTGAAGCAGGGACGCGGTTGGCTTAAGGCAAAAAGCTTTTTGTTTTTTTTTTGTGCCTAAAATGCTGTGCCGCTGTTGACGACAGCAGAGAAGTCGGCGCAGTGTAGAAGAGTGCCTACGAAAACGATCGTGCAACAAAGAGAGGCAGATATTCGGAGCTTCCCTCTCTTTCTTTGTCTTATAATCTGCCTGCACTCGGCGCTCTCAGAGAAAAATTTCGGCAGGTCCGTTATTTCTTTTGGGTCTCTCCGTTATGTCCGGCTAGCGACTAATGTTTCGGCGGAAAAATTTTCGTGGCGCAGCGACAGGTGAATGCCCTAATATTTTAGGAGCATTATTTGTATATCGAAAAAAAAAAAACTAATATTGTTTTATAAAAGTAAATTATTTGATTACAGTGAAATTAAGTAAATTGAATTTACTTTTAATGTTATGTGTTTGTGCCTAACCGAAGTAGACACTTCCGGGTCACACCGCGGGACAAGGCGGTAATGAGCACTTGTCGCTGGCACGGGGACGCTTTGATGGCAGGACGATCGCGTCGCGGCAATAGTAACGATGGTTACTACGATGCCGGACCACAGGCGATGCTGGAGCTGCGCTGAGGGTGAGCTAACGTGGTTAGCTGCTAGTTGAGATAGTGTATTACGAGCCCTATTCCCAGATGTAGGAAGTAGAACCTCGGAGTTAAGAGGTGTGTTGATAACTGATTTATTCTTCATTTGGTACATGTTTATATACTACTTGGAACACGGAAGTTTAGTGTAATGATTAGTGAAGTAGGCTATATTCTAAAGTAGGTCAGGGAATTATGATTATGGTAGCAGTTTGCGTAGTTGACTTTGCGTAGTTGGCTGACACTGCAAAATGTGCTGACTGCATTGGGGGGTCAGTGTGCCGTTGAGTCGGTGAGACGGTGAGTTAGTGAGACATATAATATGCTGATCAGCCATTCTCATATGCAGTGGGTGCTACTGAGCGCCTGGTACTGTTCCCAACTTGGCTACTGCTTGATTTGTTGGGTGTGGTCATGTTGAGTACCTTTGGGTACGAACATTCTCCCCCCCATTGAGGGGTACCCTCAATTAAGTCGTGATGTCGGTCAGCCCTTGACCGAATTGTATAGGAAGCACCTAACAAATCATTGACCAAGGTGGATCTTTCCTTCAACTGCGGTTCCTGTTTGTGATTCAGGTCCTTCACATCTTCTTGATGCTGCTTAACACTCCCCTTTGCGATGAAATTGACATTATCGTGGGGACTGAAATTGTGCTCTCGTAGATCTTGATCATTTGGCACGTCTATGGTATGTGGACATTCTGCAACAAAACTAATATATTTCTTGGTTAGGTTTGGAAATGTTGAACCAAAGTCAGCCTTCTTGTAGGTTTTAAATTGATGAGAAGTCGGTTCTATATTCATCGGATTCATCGGCTCATAAGCAGCGTTCGGTCCTGCAAAATCACCTCTGCCTTCTACCAGAATAGGGTTGATTTCCGTATCAGATGAGGTTTCCTTATTGAGATAACCTGTGATTACATAACCAAGCCTAGTGCCTTGTGCCAAAGGTTTATTAGGTCCTAGTTCAAGAAGTTCACCGGTTATTACACGAGAATACACCTCAGACCCTAGGGTTAGGTCAATGGGTCCAGGTTGCCGAAAGTCCGGATCTGCTAACGGCAGTCCCTCGGGAATATTAAGATCGGTTGTAATCGGTACTGACGGTTGGTCTGTAATGACTGTGGGCATAATAAATACCTCTAATAGTTTTTCAAACCCTGATGTACATGATGAGAGCTTTAGTGTTGATCTAATTGCTGTAGATATCTTTCCTCCGATTCCAGATATTTCAATCGGTGACCTTTCCTTAAGAGATAGCAGATCTGCCATTCTCCTTGAGATAAGATTCACCTGTGATCCACCATCTATTACAGCGCGACATGTTTGTAATTGACCGTTTGGCCCTTGTAATGAGACCTTGGCAGTCGCGAGCAGAGTATATCCTCCTACGTTGTCGTAGCCTGCAATGGTTACTGCGCCGGCCACTGGATTGCTAGTCGGTCCTTTGTGTAACAGTGAATGATGCCGTTGCTGGCAGACTCGACAATTGGTCGGTGATCCACAGCTTTCAACCATATGAGCTGTAGACAAACAATTTGTGCATGCTCCTATTTGAATAATGGCTTGGCGCCGTGTTTTGGGGTCCATTTCCTGGAAACGGCTACATGCTCTAAGATTATGTGGTCCTAGGTGACAAATCTTACAGCTCTCTTCGTTGTAAACTGACTGATGGCGTAGTGTTGCTGTAGGTTGAGCGCTTATCGTCTCCAGCATGCAAGCGCGCCGTTCAATAAACGTTAGTACACTCCTTAACGTTGGAATTTCCGTTGGTGCATCCGCTGAATTTTCTAGAGCAGCTAGAGACTGCTGGTCTAGTTTTCTTCTGATAAGAAAACACAAGATTGGATCCCAGGATTTTGTGCTGATATCGAGGTTTTGAAGAGTACTTATTAAGTTTTTTATAGTGTCATGTAATGCCCTTAGTTGGCGCGAGGAACCGTCTATGGGCGTATGGTCAATAATTTTTGCTATGGCGGCGAATACTAGTATTTTGCCGTTCTGGTACCTGGCCTTCAACCGCAACCAGGTGTCGTCATAGCCACCCTGTGAGAAGGCTGTGTCTGTCAAGACGTTCCTCGCTTCCCCACGAAGCGAACTCTGTAGAATATGTAGTTTTTGACTGGCCGAATATGGTTTGTTATGTACCAATTCCACAAAGAGATCATGGAACCGTGGCCAGTCTAGATACTCGCCGTTGAACTCCGGAATGCTAATTGGCGGAAGTGCCAAGTTTAGGCTCATTGGCGCGTCGTTTTCTCGTAGCAGGCTCATTTCGTATTCCTCGTATAATGTGTGGAATTGGGCTAGCTCTGCTTCTGCCAGAGCTGCGGCCCCAGGTGTGCTATCCAATTCGTCGTGGGCTTGCCTCAGTAACGCCCAATGGAGATCCAGGTGCCTTTGTAAGGCTGGGGTGACAGTTGGGGCGTTCGAGGCTAATGTTAATGATGACTCCAATTCGTTGCATCTTCTCTGCAACTGTCGGATCACCATGTCAATTGCGGAATCTCCTTTGACTTGATCTTTTGTTGTGAGCTTGATGTTGGCCGACGTTCGTCTGGGGGCCTTCGGAAGCCCGCTTCCAGTCGGCATGTTGTCCAGAAAGATATTCTGATATTTTTCGACCAGCTCTTTAAGTGCTACTAGTCGTGAAGAGTACTCACTTCCAGTGGGTAGTGCCGCTTGCTGGACTTCTTCATCTAGGTCGCAAAACTGCCGCCAGAGATCGTTTAACTGATTTAGCTTACCAGAATAATAGCCGTCTCGGTGGCGTCGGTCGGCAGAATCCTTGCCATAATTCTTAATGAGCTGTTGGATTTTCCCTTGCAGCTCGTTTTGTGTGTCTAGTAATCGATTGTGTAAATCGATTCTTGTGTGACTTGTTTCCTCAATGAATGAAGTAGACATATTGTGTGTCTTGGAAACAAAGAATCTTATGAAGCTGGATGAAGCTGAGTATCCTGTGAAGCTGGATGTAGCTGAAGTTCCTGTGACGCTGGAAGAAGAAGCGTATCCTGTGAAGCTGGATGAAGCTGAAGTTCCTGTGACGCTGGAAGAAGAAGCGAATCCTGTGAAGCTGGATTAAGCTGAAGTTCCTGTGACGGTGGAAGAAGAAGCGTATCCTGTGAAGCTGGATGAAGCTGAAGTTCCTGTGACGCTGGAAGACGAAGCGTATCTTGTGAAGCTGGATTAAGCTGAAGTTCCTGTGACGCTGGAAGACGAAGCGTATCCTGTGAAGCTGGATTAAGCAGAAGTTCCTGTGACGCTGGAAGAAGAAGCGAATCCTGTGAAGCTGGATGAAGCTGAAGTTCCTGTGACGCTGGAAGAAGAAGCGAGTCCTGTGAAGCTGGATGAAGCTGAAGTTCCTGTGACGCTGGAAGACGAAGCGTATCCTGTGAAGCTGGATTAAGCTGAAGTTCCTGTGACGCTGGAAGAAGAAGCGTATCCTGTGAAGCTGGATTAAGCTGAAGTTCCTGTGACGCTGGAAGACGAAGCGTATCCTGTGAAGCTGGATTAAGCTGAAGTTCCTGTGACGCTGGAAGAAGAAGCGAGTCCTGTGAAGCTGGATGAAGCTGAAGTTCCTGTGACGCTGGAAGACGAAGCGTATCCTGTGAAGCTGGATTAAGCTGAAGTTCCTGTGACGCTGGAAGAAGAAGCGAATCCTGAGAAGCTGGATTAAGCTGAAGTTCCTGTGACGCTGGAAGAAGAAGCGTATACTGTGAAGCTGGATGAAGCTGAAGTTCCTGTGACGCTGGAAGACGAAGCGTATCCTGTGAAGCTGGATTAAGCTGAAGTTCCTGTGACGCTGGAAGAAGAAGCGTATCCTATGAAGCTGGATAAAGCTGTGAGTCCTTTAGTGGGAAGGGGGTTGCTTGAGTGTGATCCTTTGTTGTTAAAGGATCACGTCGGGGTCACCAATGTTTGTGCCTAACCGAAGTAGACACTTCCGGGTCACACCGCGGGACAAGGCGGTAATGAGCACTTGTCGCTGGCACGGGGACGCTTTGATGGCAGGACGATCGCGTCGCGGCAATGGTAACGATGGTTACTACGATGCCGGACCACAGGCGATGCTGGAGCTGCGCTGAGGGTGAGCTAACGTGGTTAGCTGCTAGTTGAGATAGTGTATTACGAGCCCTATTCCCAGATGTAGGAAGTAGAACCTCGGAGTTAAGAGGTGTGTTGATAACTGATTTATTCTTCATTTGGTACATGTTTATATACTACTTGGAACACGGAAGTTTAGTGTAATGATTAGTGAAGTAGGCTATATTCTAAAGTAGGTCAGGGAATTATGATTATGGTAGCAGTTTGCGTAGTTGACTTTGCGTAGTTGGCTGACACTGCAAAATGTGCTGACTGCATTGGGGGGTCAGTGTGCCGTTGAGTCGGTGAGACGGTGAGTTAGTGAGACATATAATATGCTGATCAGCCATTCTCATATGCAGTGGGTGCTACTGAGCGCCTGGTACTGTTCCCAACTTGGCTACTGCTTGATTTGTTGGGTGTGGTCATGTTGAGTACCTTTGGGTACGAACATTATGCTTACGTATTATACATTAATATTACAATATAATTTTTTAGTTAAGTTATAGAAATTAAGTTCGTTAAAATTTATTTAAATATTTAAAACATTTTAATAGTACCATTTTTAAAGAATTCTCTTTGTATTTTTTACTCAAAAAAGCAAAAATTATGTAGTCGGATATTTTTTGCTTTAGAAAGGGTATAGGTGCAGTGGCACGCGCCAACAGCGGAGAGAAATTAAAAGAAATCATGTAAAGGGGTGAGAGGAATACTTGGTTCAATTTGTTTGAATTATTGAAAGGGAAGCAAGCCATTTAAATTGTGCGCAGCAGATTTACTTCTTTCGTTTTTTAAAGTGAAAATAATAAAGTCAGGTAAGTGTTACATTAAGTTGAAGATGTTGTGCATTGATCTTAGTTTAAAGTATTGAGGTATTCAATGGGTTCCGTTAACCGAAAATGGATGATGAAATGTTTTGCGCCAATAAAAATCTTGCAATGGGTGAAACACAGCTCTAAAAGGTAAATATGCAAATAAACAAATAAAACGCATTTTTTAAGCATATGACCATAATTTTTATGAGGAGCGTTGGCCAAGAATTTGGAGGACCCGGACAAAGGTTTAAGGAAGGCGATGACCAATGTAAAAAGCAAATTAACGTAACATAAAATTAGGCTTACTAACAATAATTGTCCTTTAACAAAAAACCTAAATAACATTTTTTAATTAAAATATATTTAAAAGTATATACAAATTTCTGTATTTTTAATTCTATAAGTAAAAACTCATGGGAAAAATTCTGATTTTCACAAGTGATTTCACTTGGGACGTGTCACTTGCAAGTGATTTCATAAATGAAAACTCATGGAAAAAATTTGATTTTCACAAGTGATTTCACTTGGGATGTGTCACCGGCACGTGACAGACCATACGAAAAATGATTATAAGGAACAAGTGAAGTCCCGTGGGACTTCGAAAAATTTTTATTTGAATTTTCACTTGTGAAAATGCGGACATCCCATACAATTTTCTGTATGGAGCGTCACTTCTTCTTCACTTGTGCAAGAGGACATGTCCCACGGGATTCACAAGGTGATTCACAAGTGAAACTTTTTTTGGAACTGAAGGGTATGTATCAGTTCCACATCTAATTGACAGGAGAACAAAGCTATTTCTTGCAGAATTGGGCCGACAACATTTCTTAAATGTAGCTAATTTTTTGTCTCTGTCCTCACTGTTTTAAGATCAGTTTCGAGAAGAGGATCAGAGGGGGTTCTCGTTCTATAACCCTGGTACTTTTTTTGAAAGCTGCTCTCCGGAATATTTTTGAGTGCGGCTATCTGCTAACTTTTCAAGCTCGGCTCAGGAGCTATTTCATGCGGGAAAAAATAAATTCTTCCATAAAGTTTGAGTTCTAAATCAAGAGTCAAATTATTACTCAGCTTGTGTTTATGTATACACTCGCTGCAAGAAAATGTCTTCAGCCAAATACAATGTTCGTAGTTCTAAGTGTCAGTTACATACACACATACTGACACTTTGAACTACGAAGATATAAGTATATATATACATATATGTACGTATAGAATTGTTGAAGGTTATGAATGTTTCTGTTAATATGTCGTCATGATCGACAGAAAAGTTTTCTAGCTTTTTCTTGCTAAGAATTATTCTATAAATCTCTTTTAAGGATGAAAGGAGTCTCTGCACTGCAGACTCGAAGGAAGATGGGTTCCCAATAGTTGGATTTAGTAACATCCCCAAAAATTTCATTACTTCGGACCATGTTATGTATATCTCTTTTGGTAAAGTAGTCTTTAAAAATTGGTCAAATTAATTTAAAAATTTCATCTGAAGTTAAAATTGTCCAAGATTTTTGTGGTTTAAAAGTATCGTTAAGTATTTTTTAAAGCTTTTCGGTGGTGTAATTTGGTTCTGAATAGGTTTTCGTGACGGTTTTTCAAAAAGAGGCTGGTTAAAATAATAATTTTGATATTATATTCAATTTTTGGAGATCCTTCCTTTCCTAAATCTACGCTATGGGTGTTAATTTTCAAATTTACTCGACCTAATGCATCTGCTTCAAGATTTTGAGACCCTTTTATATACTCGACCTCGTAATCATACTCATTAAGTTGTAACTTCCAGCGAACTAATTTTGAAATTGGTTCCTTGAAGTTCATTAGCCATTTTAGAGGTTTATGACCCGTTCGAATTTTAAATCTTTGTCTAAGTAGGTCTGTCCTAAAATATTTAGTTGGCCAAATAATAGCCAACATTTTTTTCTCGACTGTCGAGTAATTTAATTTCGTTTCGGACACGGGTCTATATGAGATTTTGTTCCCGTGTGATAGTACCGCACAGATAGCTACGTTACTAGCATCTGTTGTAAGTATAAAAGATCCTTATACAGTTCTTCTGCTTCCGTAAAAACTAAAAAACTAAAAAACAATTAGCATATTAATTGCCCCAACCCCCCTCCCCTAATAAACGTATGCCGGTTCTGGGACAATTAGCTTAATCCAATAAATTAACTGATTTTAATGGGCTTTGAAGTCATAAAAATGTCACGATCATGTCTATAAAGAGTAAAATTAATTGACCCCATCGCCCCCACATTCCCATGTGACAATATTGATCATGTATCCTTCCCTTCATTATGTGCAATTAACAGTCAGGTGAGAAAGGTTCACGTGAGAAAGGTCGCACACCCATAGTATCCAAAGGTTGATATCTCAGAGGAGATTGCCCCCACATCCCCATGTGACAATATTGACCATTTATCCTTCCTTTCATTATGTGCAATTAATAGTCAGGTGGGAAAGGTGTACGTGAGAAAGGTCGCACAACCATAGTATCCAAAGGTTGTTATCTTAGAGGAACATATCCGATCATGTTGGGGAAAGATTTGATCACGTACCCTTTTGCCATATTATCACAGGTGTTGCTGTGCACGTGTGAAAGGTCGCACACCCAAAGTATTCAAAGATGGTTATCTTACGGGAACATGTCCGATCATGTTGGGGAATAATGTTTCCTATCAATAAAATAAATCTCACAAGTTAATGATTCTCAGATGTGGAATATTTTCAAATACACATTTTTGTTTCCGCCCCAGAACGTTTAACTGGTAAATTGTCTAGGATTCTCTCCTTTCCACAAATGGGTCATAAACATGTCATAAAAGGGATTCCAGCAAGAGCTACCCGAACATGCGCACCTGTCAATTACCTGACCGCAATAAAAGGGACACATGCACAACCCAGAAGGCGCACGCTCATTGAAAAGATCATGGGCCCCAAGCCAACGACCTCACGGCTGACTGCTAGCTCTAATACGTTCCCATAATAGGGGTTGAAATCACGACCGCTCAAAAACTCGCAAGTAGCCGACATATCTCAGTCAAGGAAATATTTTCCATTCTCCGTAACTGTAACTTTAACTCGAAATAAAAAGTCAGAAGTTTATTTTGTAGCATAATAATATTAATTTATTTTGGTATTGCGAACATGTTTTATTATGTTATTTAATCCTTTTCATTCTTTTTCTAGATTACAGTATATATTCATAATGTCGAGTGCTTCCTTTTTGTAATCCGAAATTCGATGGCATACACAAGTATCAACTCCCTCGGTGGCTGCATCATTGCTACACACGCAGGTGTTCATATGATTTCCATGAATAGATATTTTCATATTACCTCCATCACATTCAATGAGTTTTGAGTGTATGAACTTTCCTTTCGACCTCTTCTAACCAACACTCTCCTTTATTCTATGATTTTGTGTCTCCTTTATAGATTTTATGGTGTCCTATTGGTTACACTTGTACCAAATATTTTTCGAAATAAATACTTCTCATCTCTCCGTAGAACGAATAGTCGATGTAACCTACTAGAATTACCTAAGTTTTTGAATTTAAAACAAGGAAGTACGCTATAGTCGAGTACCTAGACTATCAGATACTCAGCTAAATAGAGATATGCAAGTAGCACAGCGAGATTAAAATGCGCCACCTACCGACGGTATACAGATTTAAGCGTTATGGGCGTTAGGGTGGGCGTGACAAATTTTTTTTTGGACCAATGCGCTGCGTATAAGGCTACGGAATACAAATCTGAAATCCCAATTCTTTATCTTTGATAGTTTCCGAGATATCCACGTTCATATTTACGATTTTTTGAAGTTTGTGGGCGGTTTATGGGCGTTACGGTGGGCTTGGCAAACTTTTTTTGGGTCAATCGATAGGTATTGATGAGAACATTACATTTCAGTTAAAATTTTTATTCTAGCATCAAAACTGTAGGAGCCACAGTTTTGGGCGTTAGAGTGGGCGTGGCACTCTACTGAAACAAACTTGCGCTGCGTAAGAAGCTCAGGAATCTGCAAACCAAATCTCAATAGCGTAGCTCCCATAGTTTCCGAGATCTCAGCGTTTATCCGGACAGACAGACGGACAGATGGACATGGCTAGATCGACTCGTCTAGTGATCCTGATCAAGAATATATATACTTTATGGGGTCGGAAACGCTTCCTTCTGCCTGTTACATACTTTCCGACGAATCTAGTATATCCTTTTACTCTACGAGTAACGGGTATAAAAATCTTAAGTATGCACCTCTCATCTTCAATATTATCGGTCACGCCCACTTCAAACACTATAAATGATCGAGGACAATAGTTAGTCTTCCAAAAATAGTCTGCTACGTCAAACACAACTTAAGTAGAAGTCAAAAAGTGATCGTGAAAAAAAAATTTTAAATTAAAAGAATAAAATAAAATGAATAACCAAATTCAGTAAGTGATGACAAATAAGTGGGCAAACCATGACCGTTCGGAGCTGCATAAGCGCAATTCAATTCAACCCCTTGACGGAAGAGTCAAAAAAATTTCTGAGGGATTGAAGGAAAGAATACTGCATTACATGTATGTAAACGATGGATCGGACTTGATCTTACCTGAGAGTTTCTTGAGTGAAGCTGGATTGTCCCTGCTATCTCATCTCAGCATTATATTAGAAATTTATACTTCAGCAAAAGTAAACTTTGAACTGTTTGCAGAGAATATACTTTTTAAAGATTTTTTTTTATTATTTATAGCACAGCGAGATTAAAATGCGCCACCTACCGACGGTATACAGATTTAAGCTTTATGGGCGTTAGGGTGGGCGTGACAAATTTTTTTTTGGACCAATGCGCTGCGTATAAGGCTACGGAATACAAATCTGAAATCCCAATTCTTTATCTTTGATAGTTTCCGAGATATCCACGTTCATATTTACGATTTTTTGAAGTTTGAGGGCGGTTTATGGGCGTTACGGTGGGCTTGGCAAACTTTTTTTGGGTCAATCGATAGGTATTGATGAGAACATTACATTTCAGTTAAAATTTTTATTCTAGCATCAAAACTGTAGGAGCCACAGTTTTGGGCGTTAGAGTGGGCGTGGCACTCTACTGAAACAAACTTGCGCTGTGATCCTGATCACAGTGATCCTGATCAAGAATATATATACTTTATGGGGTCGGAAACGCTTCCTTCTGCCTGTTACATACTTTCCGACGAATCTAGTATATCCTTTTACTCTACGAGTAACGGGTATAAAAATCATAAGTATGCACCTCTCATCTTCAATATTATCGGTCACGCCCACTTCAAACACTATAAATGATCGAGGACAATAGTTAGTCTTCCAAAAATAGTCTGCTACGTCAAACACAACTTAAGTAGAAGTCAAAAAGTGATCGTGAAAAAAAAATTTTAAATTAAAAGAATAAAATAAAATGAATAACCAAATTCAGTAAGTGATGACAAATAAGTGGGCAATTCAATTCAACCCCTTGACGGAAGAGTCAAAAAAATTTCTGAGGGATTGAAGGAAAGAATACTGCATTACATGTATGTAAACGATGGATCGGACTTGATCTTACCTGAGAGTTTCTTGAGTGAAGCTGGATTGTCCCTGCTATCTCATCTCAGCATTATATTAGAAATTTATACTTCAGCAAAAGTAAACTTTGAAGTGTTTGCAGAGAATATACTTTTTAAAGATTTTTTTTTATTATTTATAGCACAGCGAGATTAAAATGCGCCACCTACCGACGGTATACAGATTTAAGCGTTATGGGCGTTAGGGTGGGCGTGACAAATTTTTTTTTGGACCAATGCGCTGCGTATAAGGCTACGGAATACAAATCTGAAATCCCAATTCTTTATCTTTGATAGTTTCCGAGATATCCACGTTCATATTTACGATTTTTTGAAGTTTGTGGGCGGTTTATGGGCGTTACGGTGGGCTTGGCAAACTTTTTTTGGGTCAATCGATAGGTATTGATGAGAACATTACATTTCAGTTAAAATTTTTATTCTAGCATCAAAACTGTAGGAGCCACAGTTTTGGGCGTTAGAGTGGGCGTGGCACTCTACTGAAACAAACTTGCGCTGCGTAAGAAGCTCAGGAATCTGCAAACCAAATCTCAATAGCGTAGCTCCCATAGTTTCCGAGATCTCAGCGTTTATCCGGACAGACAGACGGACAGATGGACATGGCTAGATCGACTCGGCTAGTGATCCTGATCAAGAATATATATACTTTATGGGGTCGGAAACGCTTCCTTCTGCCTGTTACATACTTTCCGACGAATCTAGTATATTTTTTTACTCTACGAGTAACGGGTATAAAAATCTTAAGTATGCACCTCTCATCTTCAATATTATCGGTCACGCCCACTTCAAACACTATAAATGATCGAGGACAATAGTTAGTCTTCCAAAAATAGTCTGCTACGTCAAACACAACTTAAGTAGAAGTCAAAAAGTGATCGTGAAAAAAAAATTTTAAATTAAAAGAATAAAATAAAATGAATAACCAAATTCAGTAAGTGATGACAAATAAGTGGGCAAACCATGACCGTTCGGAGCTGCATAAGCGCAATTCAATTCAACCCCTTGACGGAAGAGTCAAAAAAATTTCTGAGGGATTGAAGGAAAGAATACTGCATTACATGTATGTAAACGATGGATCGGACTTGATCTTACCTGAGAGTTTCTTGAGTGAAGCTGGATTGTCCCTGCTATCTCATCTCAGCATTATATTAGAAATTTATACTTCAGCAAAAGTAAACTTTGAACTGTTTGCAGAGAATATACTTTTTAAAGATTTTTTTTTATTATTTATAGCACAGCGAGATTAAAATGCGCCACCTACCGACGGTATACAGATTTAAGCGTTATGGGCGTTAGGGTGGGCGTGACAAATTTTTTTTTGGACCAATGCGCTGCGTATAAGGCTACGGAATACAAATCTGAAATCCCAATTCTTTATCTTTGATAGTTTCCGAGATATCCACGTTCATATTTACGATTTTTTGAAGTTTGTGGGCGGTTTATGGGCGTTACGGTGGGCTTGGCAAACTTTTTTTGGGTCAATCGATAGGTATTGATGAGAACATTACATTTCAGTTAAAATTTTTATTCTAGCATCAAAACTGTAGGAGCCACAGTTTTGGGCGTTAGAGTGGGCGTGGCACTCTACTGAAACAAACTTGCGCTGCGTAAGAAGCTCAGGAATCTGCAAACCAAATCTCAATAGCGTAGCTCCCATAGTTTCCGAGATCTCAGCGTTTATCCGGACAGACAGACGGACAGATGGACATGGCTAGATCGACTCGGCTAGTGATCCTGATCAAGAATATATATACTTTATGGGGTCGGAAACGCTTCCTTCTGCCTGTTACATACTTTCCGACGAATCTAGTATATCCTTTTACTCTACGAGTAACGGGTATAAAAATCTTAAGTATGCACCTCTCATCTTCAATATTATCGGTCACGCCCACTTCAAACACTATAAATGATTGAGGACAATAGTTAGTCTTCCAAAAATAGTCTGCTACGTCAAACACAACTTAAGTAGAAGTCAAAAAGTGATCGTGAAAAAAAAATTTTAAATTAAAAGAATAAAATAAAATGAATAACCAAATTCAGTAAGTGATGACAAATAAGTGGGCAAACCATGACCGTTCGGAGCTGCATAAGCGCAATTCAATTCAACCCCTTGACGGAAGAGTCAAAGAAATTTCTGACGGATTGAAGGAAAGAATACTGCATTACATGTATGTAAACGATGGATCGGACTTGATCTTACCTGAGAGTTTCTTGAGTGAAGCTGGATTGTCCCTGCTATCTCATCTCAGCATTATATTAGAAATTTATACTTCAGCAAAAGTAAACTTTGAACTGTTTGCAGAGAATATACTTTTTAAAGATTTTTTTTATTATTTATAGCACAGCGAGATTAAAATGCGCCACCTACCGACGGTATACAGATTTAAGCGTTATGGGCGTTAGGGTGGGCGTGACAAATTTTTTTTTGGACCAATGCGCTGCGTATAAGGCTACGGAATACAAATCTGAAATCCCAATTCTTTATCTTTGATAGTTTCCGAGATATCCACGTTCATATTTACGATTTTTTGAAGTTTGTGGGCGGTTTATGGGCGTTACGGTGGGCTTGGCAAACTTTTTTTGGGTCAATCGATAGGTATTGATGAGAACATTACATTTCAGTTAAAATTTTTATTCTAGCATCAAAACTGTAGGAGCCACAGTTTTGGGCGGTTTGTGGGCGTTAGAGTGGGCGTGGCACTCTACTGAAACAAACTTGCGCTGCGTAAGAAGCTCAGGAATCTGCAAACCAAATCTCAATAGCGTAGCTCCCATAGTTTCCGAGATCTCAGCGTTTATCCGGACAGACAGACGGACAGATGGACATGGCTAGATCGACTCGGCTAGTGATCCTGATCAAGAATATATATACTTTATGGGGTCGGAAACGCTTCCTTCTGCCTGTTACATACTTTCCGACGAATCTAGTATATCCTTTTACTCTACGAGTAACGGGTATAAAAATCTTAAGTATGCACCTCTCATCTTCAATATTATCGGTCACGCCCACTTCAAACACTATAAATGATCGAGGACAATAGTTAGTCTTCCAAAAATAGTCTGCTACGTCAAACACAACTTAAATAGAAGTCAAAAAGTGATCGTGAAAAAAAAATTTTAAATTAAAAGAATAAAATAAAATGAATAACCAAATTCAGTAAGTGATGACAAATAAGTGGGCAAACCATGACCGTTCGGAGCTGCATAAGCGCAATTCAATTCAACCCCTTGACGGAAGAGTCAAAAAAATTTCTGAGGGATTGAAGGAAAGAATACTGCATTACATGTATGTAAACGATGGATCGGACTTGATCTTACCTGAGAGTTTCTTGAGTGAAGCTGGATTGTCCCTGCTATCTCATCTCAGCATTATATTAGAAATTTATACTTCAGCAAAAGTAAACTTTGAACTGTTTGCAGAGAATATACTTTTTAAAGATTTTCTTTTATAATTTATAGCACAGCGAGATTAAAATGCGCCACCTACCGACGGTATACAGATTTAAGCGTTATGGGCGTTAGGGTGGGCGTGACAAATTTTTTTTTGGACCAATGCGCTGCGTATAAGGCTACGGAATACAAATCTGAAATCCCAATTCTTTATCTTTGATAGTTTCCGAGATATCCACGTTCATATTTACGATTTTTTGAAGTTTGTGGGCGGTTTATGGGCGTTACGGTGGGCTTGGCAAACTTTTTTTGGGTCAATCGATAGGTATTGATGAGAACATTACATTTCAGTTAAAATTTTTATTCTAGCATCAAAACTGTAGGAGCCACAGTTTTGGGCGGTTTGTGGGCGTTAGAGTGGGCGTGGAACTCTACTGAAACAAACTTGCGCTGCGTAAGAAGCTCAGGAATCTGCAAACCAAATCTCAATAGCGTAGCTCCCATAGTTTCCGAGATCTCAGCGTTTATCCGGACAGACAGACGGACAGATGGACATGGCTAGATCGACTCGGCTAGTGATCCTGATCAAGAATATATATACTTTATGGGGTCGGAAACGCTTCCTTCTGCCTGTTACATACTTTCCGACGAATCTAGTATATCCTTTTACTCTACGAGTAACGGGTATAAAAATCTTAAGTATGCACCTCTCATCTTCAATATTATCGGTCACGCCCACTTCAAGCACTATAAATGATCGAGGACAATAGTTAGTCTTCCAAAAATAGTCTGCTACGTCAAACACAACTTAAGTAGAAGTCAAAAAGTGATCGTGAAAAAAAAATTTTAAATTAAAAGAATAAAATAAAATGAATAACCAAATTCAGTAAGTGATGACAAATAAGTGGGCAAACCATGACCGTTCGGAGCTGCATAAGCGCAATTCAATTCAACCCCTTGACGGAAGAGTCAAAAAAATTTCTGAGGGATTGAAGGAAAGAATACTGCATTACATGTATGTAAACGATGGATCGGACTTGATCTTACCTGAGAGTTTCTTGAGTGAAGCTGGATTGTCCCTGCTATCTCATCTCAGCATTATATTAAAAATTTATACTTCAGCAAAAGTAAACTTTGAACTGTTTGCAGAGAATATACTTTTTAAAGATTTTTTTTTATTATTTGCTATTTATTTATTGAATCTTCTCCCTTTGGATACTAACAATAAGTGTATCAAATCTTAGACTTATTAATCTAACTCACAGTCATATGACTGATGTTGTGCTAAAGCGGCCCGAAAGTTATAGCTGGCAGGTCGTTGCGTTGTAGACGGGATCGGCTGGAAACCCAAGTTAACCAAGTTAACAGAGTTAACCCTTCAAGAAAGAACAGAGTCAGTGAAGTTGGGCAAAAAGTTCACTTGCGTAACAACAAGAGACTAGGAAATAAGTTGACGTCGCTCTATTCAGAAGAGCGCGTAGAAGCAGATCTGTTCTTATTAGGTGGAGGGTGGTCCATAAGGACAACATCAAATAAACACTTCACCATCCGTGTTCGCCTTTATGTTAAAGAAATTCAATACTGCTGCAATTTCCACAGGCTCGCCGCTATATTCGTCGTACTGCTGTCCACCGCGAACGAGGGGATAACCGAATTCTCACACGCATAGTACATCCCGGTACTGACCGGAAAGTTTCTAGTATGCGATCAATATGGCCTGGCTATACACTCCACTAATTCGTCCGAGTTCTCCAGCATAATTGACTAAACGGTCAGAATTCTTGAGCTATTTACACAGTCCCACATGAGGAAGTTAATGAAAGTCGACATCAACCACGCCCAGAACATGCTGGATGATTTAACCATACACCATACGATGGCCAGGAGCTTAGATTTACTGGATTCAGCACTTAAGGTCGTGACGCCTGACGCGGATGACTTCTATAGGATTAGAACAAAGCATCGTTAATTGAGGCAAACAATAGACAGGTTGTAATAAACACAGAAACACAGAGACACATTAATCTCCTCACAAACACAGTAAACAAAATTCTTAAGGAAAAAATGGGCGGGTTAGTTGACTCCGGCCACTAATTCGAAACACTTCTTGCCAGAAATAAAATACTCATTTTAGAACTACAAAGGTAAAGAAGAGCAGAAAGCTATTTCCGGCTTGGCAGGTCGTTGCGTTGTAGACGGGATCGGCTGGAAACCCAAGTCAAGCCTCTTGCGAGGCGATTGGGGTTCAAAGAGAGTTTTTCGTTGTAGGACGCTTTTTGTTTGTCTATTTCATCTTTTACAGTAAGAATGCTTAGGTCCCTATGGATGTTTTGGTTGCGAATATACCATGGTGCCCCAGTGATAGTTCGCAGGATTTTCGATTGAACGCGCTGTATAATGTCTATGTTGCTTCTGCTGGCGTTCCCCCATAGCTGGGAGCCATATGTCCAGATGGGCTTGAGAGTGGAGTTGTAGAGAAAAACCTTGTAGTCCAGACGCAGGGGCGAACGAGCGTTAAGAATCCAGTGGAAGCTGTTGAACTTTAGTTTTAGATGTACTTTCTTGCGTTCGATGTGTCTTGTCTAGGTTAGTCGTCTGTCAAGGTGGACGCCGAGATACGTTACATCGTTGACTTGGGGAATCTGCGTATTATTCAATAATAGTGGAGGGCAAGATTGCCTGTTGAGAGTAAACGTTATGTGTTTACATTTTTGTTCATTTATTTTAATACGCCAATCAGATAGCCACCTCTCTACTACGAGGAGGTGGTTTGCTAGCTGTGTTGTGGCTCGGCCTGGGCACCTCGAGCGACTTAAAATTGCGGTGTCGTCAGCGAACGTAGATGTTGTTAGCTGCTCGTTCGTGGGAATATCCGCTGTGTATAGGAGGAACAGAGTAGGCCCTAGCGCGCTTCCTTGCGGGACTCCAGCTTTCATATTGTAGTCGTCGGATGTTGTTGTATTGCACCTCACTGCGAAGGTCCTGTTGTATAGATACGACTCAAGAAGCTTGTGAGTGTAATCAGGTAAGTGTGTTTTGATTTTGTGCATGAGGTCATCTAGCCATACTCGATCGAAGGCTTGAGATACAACGAGGAAAAATGCGCTGCAGTATTTCCGATGCTCAAAGGCTGTGCGTATTTCTGATGTTATTCTGTTAACTTGTTCGATTGTTCCATGGTTTTGACGAAATCCAAATTGATGAGCAGGGATATCATTATGTGCTCCTAGATATGGTGTTATGCGAGTTGAAAGGCATTTTTCGAACAGCTTAGACAGACACGATAATAAATTAATTGGTCTGTAGGATGACGGAATTGTGTGGTCTTTTCCGGGCTTCGGTATCATAATGATAATAGATTTTTTCCATTTTTTCGGATAGTAGCCGAGAGTTATATTCCCATTGAAGAGCTTACAAATAACCTCAATGGCAGAGTTTGGAAGTTCAATTAACATTTTTGGGGTTATTTGGCCACCGCCAGGGGCCTTTTTCGGTTTCAGTTCCCCAATGACTTTCGCGATCTCCTTTGGCTGAAACAATGGTGGAAGTGAAATAGATTCAGATTCGATTTGTGGTAGGAAAAATGAACCAGTGGCAGGGTTCGGCTGGAAGACGTTTCTTAGATGTAAAGCAAAAGTTTCGGCTCTATCTTCGTCGCTGCGGGCCCAGATGCCAGATGAGTTTCTTATCGGAGTGACTGTTTCGATTGGAGAGCTCAGATTTGGGTGAGCCCTCCACAGACGATGATTTGTACTGGTTGGCGATAGTTTTTTAATGTACTGCAGCTGTGCTTTTTCTGTTTTGATGACGGCGATCTGTTGGTTTGCCAGGCACGTCGCAGGCGCCTCTTTTCTAGAACTAACCGTTCAATTTGCAGATTAGTTTTGAAGTGGTTGGCTTGCACGTCCCTGCCTTGTGGTGTTGAGATAGTGGTTCTTCAGATTTGGTCTGAAGCTTGTTTTCATGGATATCCCCTTTTGTGACCGGAACAACATGAAAGTTTCCGTCTCCGGTCAGCGCAACAACTTTGTTGACCAGGGCGTTCGAGATTTTCTCCCTAATGTAAATTGGTGGGGGCTTAGGTTTCGGTTGGGTCTCCCGAGCCCGTCCTGATTCATTTTCTGCTAGAAGCGCAAATCGATTGCTGTCGGATTGGACACGGTTTATTTTTGACTTGTTACCTACCGCGGTGTTCTGCGGGCTAAGCTTACGCTTGATAAGGATGTACCGATTTAGTCCGGTCTGAAACAATGGTGGAAGGGAAAAAGATTCAGATTCGATTTGTGGTAGGAAAAATGAACCAGTGGCAGGGTTCGGCTGGAAGACGTTTCTTATATGTAAAGCAAAAGTTTCGGCTCTATCTTCGTCGCTGCGGGCCCAGATGCCAGATGAGTTTCTTATCGGAGTGACTGTTTCGATTGGAGAGCTCAGATTTGGGTGAGCCCTCCACAGACGATATTTTGTACTGGTTGGCGATAGTTTTTTAATGTACTGCAGCTGTGCTTTTGCTGTTTTGATGACGGCGATCTGTTGGTTTGCCAGGCACGTCGCAGGCGCCTCTTTTCTAGGACTAACCGTTCAATTTGCAGATTAGTTTTGAAGTGGTTGGCTTGCACGTCCCTGCCTTGTGGTGTTGAGATAGTGGCTGCCTCCACGAATACTTCTTCAAGTGAGGGGTTAATTTGATGTGTGAGCTTACATACTTTTTATATTTTAACCAGTTGGTTCTGTGCGACGTCAGCCTGAGGGGGTGATCTGTGGTTTTTGTGCTTTGAAGAAGAGCTATTAGCACTGGCGAATGGTCTGAAAACAGGTCCGAAAGCGCTTTGGCGCTTATTATATTGCGAGGAATGTTTTTTGTCACCGCAAAGTCTATTAGGTCTGGAACTTTCCTGGGGTCTGTTGGCCAGTATGTTGGGGCTGCCAGGGGAAACATAGTCTAATTTGTTGTTCGGTTTTATGATTGCATTGTATAATTGCCTTCCTTTGGGAGTCACAAGGCGTGATCCCCAGTGCGTGTGTTTGGCATTATAGTCCCCTGCAGCTATAAAGCGGTCTCCAAGCAAGTTGTAGAAGTCCATGAATTGTCCTTCAGAAATTGTAAAGCGAGGCATGCAGTAGACAGCGGCTATGGTGAGGTTTCCGTTGCCTGACTGCACTTTGGTAGACGTGGCTTGCAGGTAATTTGTTGAAAACCTTTGGTGAAAGTGGTGCTTGATGCGTTCCCTGATTATTATGCCGGTTCCGCCGTGGGCTTTACCATCTGGATGGTCTGTGCGGTAGAAAGTGTAGCCTCTTATTTGGAAGTTGTATTTGTTTGTTAGGTGCGTCTCTACCAGTAGCATAATGTCGATATGATTTTCATTCAGGAACTGTGTTACTTCAAGGTTGTGCCGTGAAACGCCATTGGCGTTCCACATTTTTATTCGCAGATTTGCCATCTGATTATTTGGACTGCTTAGCTGCATGTAGCTGTAACACCATGTTCTGGTTTTGAACCAGTGTTTGCATGGTCGTTTTCATGAATGACATGAGTTCCATGATACTTTGTTGCATGGTGACCATCATAGTTTCCAGAGTGCTTTGCGACTGTTCTTGGATCTGCTGAGCGTTTCCTAGATTAGACTGGAGTGGGTGGGTATTCCGTCCCCGATCGAAGGGCATCGGCGTATGAGAATACCTTCTGGGTATTTAGTTGAACAAAGGAGGATCTTGCAGCCGTGCCGAAAAATACTTCCGGCGTCGTACGCGAGTAAGTGTACGCATTTTGGGTATTCTGATGACGCGTTGCTATCACTTTTCGCATGCGGTCCTTCATCTCCTTGTAGACCGGACAGCCCCTGTAGTTTGCCGTGTGGTTACCTTGGCAGTTAACGCATTTTTTCTTTTTGGGTTCTTCTTTGTTGGCAGGGCAGTTAGCCGAATTGTGGAAGTCTCCTCAAGCTACACAGACGGTTCGAAGCGAACAGTATGCCCTGGTGTGACCATACTCCTGACAATTTGTGCATTGCACTGGGCCGTTCCTTTTATGTGGCTCTTCCACGTTAATTCTTATGTGCAATAGGTATTGCAGGTTATAAATGGGGTGCACTTCATTTTTCTTCAAGACTCTGCTGTCTGGCTCCAGCTCGACCCTGAAGAGTGGTTGCGGCTCTTTTTTCCTGTTTATAATGTTACTGACGTTCTTTGCAGAAAACCCTTTTTCCTTGAGAGCATCGATAACTTACTTGGCGGTTACGTCGGGCTCGATTCCTTTTATTACCACTTGCAGGCCCTTGCTGCTTTTTAGTTGGTACGTGTAGTAGCTTTTCCTAGCTTCCTCCAGGTATTTGGATACTGCTCGGAAATGTTCTTCAGATTTGGTCTGAAGCTTGGTTTCATGGATATCCCCTTTTGTGACCGGAACAACATGAAAGTTTCCGTCTCCGGTCAGCGCAACAACTTTGTTGACCAGGGCGTTCGAGATTTTCTCCCTAATGTAAACTGGTGGGGGCTTAGGTTTCGGTTGGGTCTCCTGAGCCCGCCCTGATTCATTTTCTGCTAGAAGCGCAAATCGATTGCTGTCGGATCTCCCGGGTAATATATCTTCTACTTGGACACGGTTTATTTTTGACTTGTTACCTACCGCGGTGTTCTGCGGGCTAAGCTTACGCTTGATAAGGATGTACCGATTTAGTCCGGTCTGTATGGCCGGACCCGCTTGCTGAAATTTGTTTTGGTTTTGATTTGTTGTCGTGGTTTTTGTTGCCGTTGTATTTAGAGCTGCGGTTGCAGTCGATTCCGAAATAATAGTCGTAGCTGTGGTTGTCGTTGGTTTTTTTGCCGTAGCTGTAGTTGTTGCTGAAAAATTTGAATGATGAATTAAAGATGAATCTGAAGAAATTGAAATACAAAGTTTTTAAAGTAAAATGACGATTATGAATAAAGATTCTGATTTATAATGTATCTTTCATGAACATACCATGGAAATAATTTTTAAAACTTAAGAATTTCAAGAGAGAGACAGTGGATGGTCTCTTATAAAATTGATTCGCTTGGAAATGAATGTGAGTCATTATACACCGATGGCTGGTTCGTCATTCATAGCAATATGAACGGGTGTTTCTGTCCATTAGGAGAAGATGGACAGCTGTTTTCTGGCGACTCTGAGAAGCAGTGGACAACAGCAGTTTTAACAGCGAATGTTAGATTTCTGCTGCTAATGTTAGCAGCACGACACTACGAAGAAGACATAAGGAGAAGCTGGTCGCGTTTATAACCGAGCTTTTATATTTCCTAATTTGTAAATCAAAAAATTAGCAATAAGTCAAAGATTGAAAGTATACAAATGAATACAACTGGTGAAGTTCAACATATTTCTGAATTTTTATTACAAAGTGTGTGAAAGACCCCCAGAGTAGACTTCCGCTCAACTTTGACGATCGGGTGCGAATCGTCACAACATTTTGGTGGCCCATGAGGGGAACATACACTCATAACTTCATCAGCTTCCAATACTTGTAAACTTACTTCAATCTTTGTGCTTACTTGTTTGCAAATCTACTATTAATTTAAACTAGCAAAGTTACGCAACCTTTGCCACGTACATCGCCATAACGGAGCCTCGAATAACGGAGGAGTTAAGAAGTCGAGGAGAATAGCGGATTCAACCCATGCCTATTGCCATCTCATGCGACACGCTAGTCTCGTGAAGTTTGCCATCCGCTTCCTTCAATGTTTTGATCGCAATAAGAGCGGAACGACTGAAACAGGTGAGTATGTTTTGTGAGAGTATTTGTGCGTGGTGTTTCAAAGCAGAGTGCAATAGAAAACATTAAAATGGGTAAAAATGAAAGTAATGGTAGTGATTTGGCACAACAGAGTTCGGCACCATTGGCTGTGGTCGAGCCTTTTGCAGACATGTACGCAATGCAGATGGACTTATATTCCAGGTTGACCCAACTAATTAAAAATGATAAAAAGGACGGTCAAATAAAGAAAACTAAATCCTACTATGAGTTTCGGCTCAACAAGCTCAACGAGCTTTTAAAACAATTTTACACAAATCATCAAGCGCTCATTTTACAGCAATGTCCACGATCGCATCCATATTTTGCGGATGCTGTTGAAGACAATTTTGAGCAAGCATACATCCACATTTAATGTTCTTTCGCCGATGAATACGAAACCAAGTTTCCAGTCCCAATACAGGTATCAGGTGGTCAGCTCATCATCATCAATTTAGCTGCCCAAATTGCCCGTACCCCACTTTTCAGGAAATTTTGCGGATTAGCCATCTTTTTATGACAGCTTTACGCAGCTAGTACATGAAAATCAATCTCTTTGAAACATTCAAAAATTTCATTTCTTGAAGCAAGCACTACCGCACGGACGAGACCAGGATATAAACCATATGGCATTAACTGAAACCAACTATTCAGTGGCATGGAACCTTGTGGTAAAACGATACAACAACCCTCGACTGCAGTTCATGTACAATATGAATGCACTGTACGGAAGCGAGCCACTGTCCAAGGAGATCGCGGTGGACCTTAGGAACTTGTTAAACTTGGCAAATGTATGTATTAGTGAATTCCGACGACTACACATTGCCATTGATTCCTGTTATCATTGGTTGGTACATCACTTACTTACAAAGCTGCCTATCAGCACAACACAGGCCTGGAAACATTCCCTGGGCAACAACGTGGAAATCCCCACCTTCACAAAGCTGGAGGTGTTTCTTCACAATCGATTGGTCAGCATCGACCTAATTGAGAGTAGGAAACCAGCCGTTCCAGTTAGATCATCTATACAATCGACCAACCATCGCCAGACAACCAGACCATCGGGAAACTTCACTGTTAGGGGACACAGCTTCCACAGCACTCTTGAGTCTGGATCCATCAGGTGCTCGCTCTGCCAACAGAATCACGTTCTAAGAAGGTGCCCGGACTTCCTTGCCAAGGATTGTTTCGCGCGAAAGGTTATAGTCGACCGCTCGAAGGCATGCATCAATTGCCTTAGTGCTTCCCATTCTCTTAGTCAATGCAGCAGCAACCGAAACTGCTCGCAATGTGGTCAACGGCACCACACTTTGTTACATTTCCCGAATGCTCAACAAAGTCCTTCATTGACTCCTGGAGTATCCCGACAGCATGCTTCAGACTCTGGTCGGAGCGCAGACGCTGTACGAGATGCACCATCGACGCAACTCTTCAGCGCAGTTGCCTCCCATCTGAACTCAACGACCCTACTTGCTACTGCACTGGTTCGGATCGTAAATAACTCCACCGGGCAGTCAGCTTCAGTTCGAGCTCTCATCGGTCATGGCTTGGAAGGCACCCTCACCACGGGAAACATCGTTCAAGCGCTTAGACTCAAACGGCATCCTGTTCGAGCTGAGATCACGGGAATTGGTAATACGTCGCATAATCAGTGCAGGCACAGCACCGACTTCACCATAATCTCATGTTCAGGATCTGATTTTAATGCCTACGTATCCTCAGCCTTCTTCCTTCGGTCACTAACAGGTCATTTACCTAAACAAAATGTAAACATTAAGTCCTGTAAACATCTCCAAGGGTTATCCTTTGCGGATCCTAATTTCATCAAGTCGGGTCGCATTGACCTACTTATCGGTGTCGACATCATCCCGCAATTAATGCTTCCGGACATACGCAAAGGGACGGTTGCAGAACCAATTGTACAAAACACACAGCTGGGCTGGATAGTTTTTGGACCAGCTGAAGCAGCCCAGACGACATCAATCTCCATTCGTTGTAATTTGGCAAACCTAAACAACATGGTACAGAGGTTTTTCGAATTGGATCAGGTTTCCACAACAAGACAACTCAGCGCAGAGGAAAAATGGTGTGAAGACCATTTTCAACAAACTCATATCCGTCAGCCCTTCCACATGATGCTGTGATCAAAGACGACAGTTTAAGTACAAAGATGCGTGTCGTATACGACGCTTCGTGCAAAACGTCTAACGGGAGGTCTTTGAATGATATTTTATGCACGGGTCCCGCCCTACAAAACGATCTTGGAGGAGTTATGTTCAACTGGCGTCTCCATCGGTATGTCTTCGTGGCCGATATAACGAAAATGTATCGCTGCATAGATATGCATGAAGAAGATGCCCAGTATCAGCGAATTTTCTGGCGCGATGAAAAGGGACTCATCAAGGAATATTTTTTGACTAGAGTAACGTTTGGCACTGCCTCGGCACCCTTCACGGCGATTCGAGTCATACATCAGATTGCGTCCGACGAGCGCGAACGCCGAGCATGTCCTTAAAAAAGAAATCTATGTGGACGATGTTCAAACAGGACACGAGACCATCGACGGAGCTCTAAGAATTCGCAATGATGTCATCGCAGCTCTGCAATTTGCAGGCATGGAGCTCAAGAAGTGGGCATCCAACCATCCAGATATCTTAGAAAGCATCCCAACTACAGATCTCTCTAACAGTAGCATTTTTGAGATAGACAATAAGGACTCCATTAAAACTTTGGGGTTGTATTGGCATCCAAACAAAGATGGTTTTGGTTTTAATTTTAAGTTTTCTCTCAATCCTATATTCACCAAATGTTCTATACTATCCACAGTAGCACGCTTATTCGATCCGTTGGGATACCTGGCTCCAGTGATCATCGCTGAGAAAATCGTGTTGAAGAAAGTTTGGAGTTCTTGTATAGAGCGCAAGGATGAGCCCCCCGCATCATTAGATTTGGACGACCCATTGCCAGATCAACTCGCAGAGTGGTGGCGACAGCTCATTCAAGAGCTCCCCGACATTGAAGAGATACACATCCCTCGTTGGTTAGGCTTCGATTTAAGGCATGTCTCGACGTTGCAACTACGCATGTTTTGTGACGGATCATCCACGGCGTATGCAGCATGTGCTTATCTTCGAGCTAGTTGTACGGATGGTTCCGTGCAGGTTAACTTATTAGCCGCCCGCAGTCGAGTCACACCTGTTAAGCCGCTAACAATTCCGAGAGTTGAGTTATCAGGAGCCCTGCTGTGTACACAATTAGCCGATTGGATTGTCAATCAATTTCAAGCATCACATCACACCATATCCGTACACTACTGGTCGGATGCAATGATAGTGCTGTATTGGATCAGCTCAGACCCTAGGCGTTGGAAGACATTTGTGTCGAATAGAATTGGAGCAATCCTGGAGGCAAGCTCGCCATCGCAGTGGAGACATGTTCTTACGCAAGAAAACCCAGCAGATTGTGTTACACGCGGACTCACTCCTTCGCAGCTGAAACATCACACGCTTTGGTGGAACGGACCACATTGGCTGCATCTTTCAGAGGAGCATTGGCCAGTCAATCCAGTTCAGTCCCCAAAATCAGAACTTATTTCAGGAAAGCAATTCTTAAAGCACATCGGAGCCCACATTTGTATAGTTGTGCAACCGTTTATCGAATAATATTCCTCCTATAATAAACTCTTATTCGTTACAGCCTACGTTAAACGATTAATTCATAATACTCGGCACAAAAAAGGGGATAGACTCACCGGCCCTATTCAGGTATCTGCATTCCAACAGGCTTTGTTCGCACTGGTGCGTATGGTTCAACAAGAAGTCTTTTCGGAAGAATTATCAAAACTACGACCCAACAAATTTCTATCCAAACACAACGAACTCAGCCAGCTATCACAGTTTCTCGACTATCAGGGGCTCATGAGAGTTAAAGGCAGACTTAAGAATGCTTTGCAGCTCTCCATGTCTCAACGCACACCAATAATCCTACCAAAGGCCCACCACCTGACGATTTTGGTTATAAGGAACGCTCATCACAACACCTTACATGGCGGTGTGCAACTAACTTTATCTACAATTCATCAAGTTTTCTGGATCGTCAACGGTAAACAGGCAGTAAAAAGGATTCTGCGACAGTGCGTAACCCGTTTCAAACACCGCCCGTCACCATCAAGCCAACTGGTGGGAGATTTACCAGCGCACCGTGTCAATCCGCCCAAACGGGCGTTCGAAGCAACTGGAGTTGATTACACTGGTGCGATTGAGATAAAGTCATCCAGATTCAGAGGTCACACATGCTATAAAGCATACATTGCAGTTTTCATTTGCTTAGCGAGCAAAGCGATTCGGCACAGCATTTTCTGTGGGCGCTGCAGCGCTTTATCGGACGTAGGGGTTTTTGTCAACATCTATACAGCGACTGTGGAACCAACTTGATCTCATCCGACAAGTCTCTAAAGCTGTGGACCAATGAATTCTATAAAGGAATTGAATAGACAGTAGTTCCTGAACTTACTCGTCGAAACATTCAGTGGGATTTCAATCCTCCACATAGTCCAAACTTTGGAGGACTCTGGGAATCCAACGTAAAAGCTGTTAAAACCCATCTTTATCGATCGTTTAATGGTATTCGAATGACGTACGAGCAGCTGTCTACTATTCTTGTCCAGATAGAAGCGTGCTTGAACTCTCGGCCATTATGGATTCTTCATTAAACACAGAGTTCCTGAATGGTCAAAGGATGTTTCGCCTCTTTTGGAGAAAATGGAGTGCAGATTGGCTATCTCATCTGCAGGCGCGCCCCAAGTGGCGCCACGAAACTGACAATCTTCAGCATAACGACATGATCATCATCAAGGATGATCGAACTGGTCCTTCTGACTGGAAATTAGGGCGAATCATCGACTTACATCCTGTGGCCGATGGGCTCGTTCGAGTAGCTACAATTAAGACCTCAACGGGTATTTACAAGAGGTCTGTGTCAAAGATTTGTCGTTTACCGTTGCCAAGATTTACTGAAGAGTCTAGCCCAAGTACACAACCCATGCACCTTTGAATATACCCGCATTCACTCCAAAACACACTTACCTCTTTTCAAAGTTAAGCATGGTCTAAGGCTTTGAATACTGGGTCCAGTATTGGGGGCGGCATGAACGGGTGTTTCTGTCGATTAGGAGAAGCTGGGCAGCTGTTTTCTGGCGAATCTGAGAAGCAGTGGACAACAGCAGTTTTAACAGCGAATGTTAGATTTCTGCTGCTAATGTTAGCAGCACGACACTACGAAGAAGACATAAGGAGAAGCTGGTCGCGTTTATAACCAAGCTTTTATATTTCCTAATTTGTAAATCAAAAAATTAGCAATAAGTCAAAGATTGAAAGTATACAAATGAATACAACTGGTGAAGTTCAACATATTTCTGAGTTTTTATTACAAAGTGTGTGAAAGACCCCCAAAGTAGACTTCTGCTATACTTTGACGATCGCGTGCGAATCATCCCAACACACTACCTCGTTTCGTTTTGACAAAAAAAGCAATAGGTAATGTTTGTAACAAAATGAGCAATATTATTTTAAATGGGCATTGATTTCTGCCTTGAAAATTGTTTACAGGCCGCAAAGATGTTCGGCATATAATATTGATATATCGCTGGAGATAATTCATATAAGTGATGAAATAATATTAGATTTCACGGGGTTGACTTTCCCACTTGAAATAAAATGTATAAAAAATTTTTTAAAAAGAATACTAATATGAGTTTAAACGTATTCGGATATAATAAAGAGACGAGGGAAATAATTGGACCACTTTTTCAATCGGAAGTGGAAGGAATTTCAAGGAAAAAATTTAGGAATATGTTTTGTAAATTCCTTGATAAAAAATTTAAGTAAATTGAGTGGTGACTACTTACATAAAATAGTTCCTATGAAAATGACTTGAATGACCAGCAAAAATTTGATAATTAATTGAATTGTTCTGTTTGTCAGAAAGATTTAGGGACTGATAGGGTTAGAGATCATTGTCATTTCATAGGTCGCTTTAGAGGTGCAGCCCACTCTAAATGTAACTTGGATTATAAAGTTAACAAATTCATACCAGTATTTTTTATAATTTTTCGAAATACGATTGTCATTTATTTATTCAAGAGTTGGGAAAGATTCCCGGTGAAATTTCCGTAATACCAATAAATAAGGAAACCTATATTTCTGTCTCAAAAAAAATGAAGTGTTTAAGTGGAAATAGTTTTGAAATTCCTTTTCTCTATACATATAGATTTATGCCATGAAGTTTAGATACCCTAGCTTCTAATTTAGTTGATGATTAAATGAATACTGTAAAGTCATTTTTTAGTGATGATATTGAATTTCAACTAATGCGTAAGAAGGGTATATTTCCCTATAAATATTTAGATTCCGCTAGTAGACTCGAGGAAACTTCCCTCCCACCAAGGGAAGCATTCTATAGTAATTTAACGGTAAGGGAATGCTCTCAGGAAGATTATGATCACGCTCTTTGGTCCCATTTCTCATGTTCCACTCTTAAAGATTATTTAGAATTATATTTGAAAACTGATGTATTCCAGTATTTTACGACACCAGGTCTATCTTGCGAGGCAATGTTAAAAAGTACAAATATTCAACTTGAATTGCTGACAGATATAGATATGTATAGATTTATTCAAAGTAGCATTCGAGGTGGTTTAGTTCAATGTTGTCATAAATATACAAAAGCAAATAATAAATATTTGTCACATTATGATTCCTCGAAGGAGTCTTCATTTTTAATGTATGTTGATGCGAATAACTTGTATGGTTGGGCAATGTCACAACCTTTACCATATAAAGAAATAAGGTTATTTTTTGGAAGTGGACTTAATATATCCGTACCGTTTACAAGATCTTCATAATGATCTTCCGTTTTGTACTTTACATAAGCAAAAAATAAATTTGAAAAAGATTTTTTTAAATTAATGAATAGTTTTGTATACGGAAAACAATGGAAAATACCGAGCGCAGGGTCGATATTAAGCTTATTAGTATATGGGAAGCTCCGGATTTAATTTCAAAATCTAATTTTCATAGTGCAACTAAAGTTAATGATAATTTCTATGCAATTCAAAAAAAAAGGTTGTCCTTTTTATTTAATAAGCCAATGTATTTGGGATTTGCAGTATTAGACTTATCGAAATGGAAAACGTATGATTTTCACTATCAATATATGAAGCCAAAGTTTCAGGAAAAGTTAATCTCAAATTATATGGATACTGATTCATTTATCTATACCATAAAAATTGAGGATTTGAGATATTCGTAATGATCTTGAAGCAAAATTTGGTACATCGGACTATTCAGATGAAAGAATTAATCTGTATAATATCAAAAAAAGTTAAGTGTTTTTTAAAGATGAGCTTAACGGTAAACTCATGACAGAATTAGTAGGTCTGTGCTCAAAGGTTTATTGTTATAGAATAGATCACGAAATCTTACAATTGAACACTATAAAAACGTTTTATTATCTGGGGCCTCTCTATGTGGTAATAGAACAATGTTTAGATCAAAAGCACACAAAATAACTACAGTTAAAGTAAATAAAAAAATTCTTTGTGGCAAAGATAACAAATGAAAACGTAATTTTAATGATGTTTGTAGAGTTAATTAATGAAGACCATGGTACGACATCAATAAAACATCAGAGATTAATCAAAAAAGATATTTTAGAAAATGTTGAATGGCTAGAATCAAATTCATTTTGCTTGGGTGATATGATACAAAATAATTATGTGAACGATGGAGAATCATTAGATAGCCTTAAATTTCAAAAGGAACATATTGAAAAAGAACTATTTTATAAATCAGTTAAATTGGAGATGTTTTATTATGATCGAGACTTTGAAAAATATAAATAAAAATGATTTTGAGTTTGTAAGAAGTATTTTTATTATATCTAATTTTAGTTTAAAACAGTGTACAAAAATGTTAATATTAAACTTAATATAAGATAAGATAAATATATAAATAAAAATTAATATACAAATAAAAATTAATTAAATAAATCATTTATTATAGTACAAAATGTCTTCCTTGTTTATCCAGCTAGTCTTTGAAAACCCGAGCCACTTAACCAACATTTTATTTCCTTTTCGCCTTACAACTTATTCAACTGGGTATATGTATGGAAATCGTGTTTTTTCAGTTCTTCTTTCGCCCTGAATCGAGCTACCATCTAAATCTTCAAGTAAGTATGTTTTAGGGCATGTATTCTTCACCTTTCTAATTTTAAAGGCTCCCGCAACGTTATTCCGCTACTCGCACCCCACATATGTACATATGTACAGTGTACATACATACGTTTATCGATATTTTCGGCAGTGCACAGTGGGCCAAGAGCTCATAAAAAATATTTCTTTCAAACAAACAAAATTAAAGTTCGTAATTTTTTTTCATATGTCCGACCATCCGATATAATAATTATTTGTTGACTCTGCCTATCCGACAATGTGACCGTATATATTTACAATCTTGATTGGTTCCACAATTCCAATTGAATTTAAGTCATGGCAACATCAGTAAAATCCGCTTTAACCCGATTTATGGCCATAGCTGACTGTCTGATCCACTTTGAGGCCACTGTCAATGCTCCAGGTGCTCCTACCCCAACGTTACCCGCCTGTAAATTCCGACGAGATCACTTTAATTCCTTGTGGCAAACGGTGAAGGCAGCATACGACATATGCTCCGACTGCATTGTAGCTGCAGGCGAGAGCGCCGCAGACACGAAATCCATACAAAAGTCCAAGAATTCCCAAACGTACTCCACTTATGAAATATTTGCCGCGCAGCTGATGGAACAAATCCAAAAAGGCTCCTCCCAAATACCTCAAGCTGCAGTAACTCCGTCCCAAAATTCCACGTCTTATAGCTGTCGGCTCCCTTCTATCGACACAGAGGTTTTCTCTGGCGATTATCTTCGCTGGCCGACTTTCCGGGACCTTTTCACGGCAATATACATAGACAATCCTAGTCTAACGCCCGTTTAAAAATTATTCTATATAAATTCAAAAACAAGTGTCGAAGCACATTCCATAGTTTCAAGATCCCAACTCACCAATGATGTCTTTCGCTCAGCCTGGAATATCCTAACTGAGCGTTTCGAAAATAAGCGATTGCAGGTGAACAGTCACCTGAAAACACTTTTCAATGTGCAATCCATAGCACAGGAGTCAAAATTGCTTAACTTTTTTAAAATTTTCCGGTGTTAATATTGAGAATTGGGACCCTATCCTGGTGTATATGTGCTCGACAAAACTACCAAAGCTCACTCTCTCATTATGGGAGCAATCCCATCCAAAATAAAGCCGAAATTCCTACGTGGCTTGAGCTTGGTTCCTATTTGACGGAGCGCTATCGAACTCTTGAGACCGTCGATAGCTTCCGATCTGCCAATTTCCACCACGTCCGGTCCAAAGACACAAATCGAGCGGCAGAATTTCCAAAAAAAAATTCCTTCAACACAAGGCTAGTTCCGATACCCAAAGGCTGCGATCTGTGTTTGAAGAAGAACCACCCCGTGCGTATATGTCCACCCATCCTACAAAAGACGGTAGACGATCGCCTAGCCTATATTCAAAGGAAGCAGTTGTGCTCCAATTGCTTTGCAAGCAGCCATCAATTCCGGGATTGCACAAGCGCTCACAACGGTCTCACTTGCCAAGATCGGCATCACACATTGCTGCATCGCGCGCTCGCACTGCCGTCCGCTCTCCCTCTCCATCTCTCCCCTATGTCACCGCTCTGCTCTGGAGCGCTTAAGCAGTTCTCATATCAAAGTGTACAAATAAACATCTATGCACGTAGCGTTAAAACACCAAAGTACCCCGTGTTTTTTGCGTACCGTGCGATCTTGGGGCTTCAGCTATTTCAACGATCAAGCTCCTGCCGAATTGAGCCACTTTAGCGATTGGTGATCGGTGAGTACCTCGAACCGATATCCCTCGACGTAGCTGCGCATCTCGCGGACAGCCCAAACGATCGCCAGGCCCTCGTTCTCCGCCGCCGTGGCACGAAGTCTGATCATGCTAAGACCGGGGCCTCGGTTAACAGGTCTAGTGGTTACTGAAGCAACGAAGCAACAGAAAAAATATTTTTTAGGTTTTTTTTTTAGGCTTAGCTTAGTTTTAAACCATAAATATTAGTAAGCCCGGCTTAGTAGAGTAAAAGGGTATACTAGATTCGTCGGAAAGTATGTAACAGGCAGAAGGAAGCGTTTCCGACCCCATAAAGTATATATATATTCTTGATCAGGATCAACAGCCGAGTCGGTCTAGCCATATCCGTCTGTCCGTCTGTCCGTATGAACGCTGAGATTCCTGCGCTGCGCAAGTTTGTTTCAGCAGAGTGCCACGCCCACTCTAACGCCCACAAGCCGCCCAAGCCTGTGACGCGCACAATTTTCATGCTAGATAAAAAATTTTAACTGAAATGTATTGGTCTTGTCAATACCTGTCGATTGATCCAAAAAAAGTTTGCCACACCCACATTAACGTCCAGAAACCGCCCAAGCCTGTGGCGGCCACAATTTTCATGCTAGATAAAAAATTTTAACTGAAACGTATTGGGCTCGTCAATACCTATCGATTGATGCTACGCCCACTCTAACGTCAACCTTATATATATCTCCATGTCCCTTTGGTTCCATTAGCTGAGTAACGGGTATCTGATAGTCGAGGTACTCAACTATAGCGTTCTCCCTTGTTATACCCCATAAAGTATATATATTCTTGATCAGCATCACTAGACGAGTCGATCTAGCCATGTCCGTCTGTCCGTCTGTCCGTCTGTTTGTACGCAAACTAGTCTCTCAGTTTTAAAGCTATCGGGCTGAAACTTTTCCAAAAGTCTTATATCTTTTGCAGGTAGTATATAAGTCGGAACGAGCCGAATCGGACAACAATATCTTATAGCTCCTATAGGAATAATCGGAAAAAAAATGTTAAAAAATTATATCTTTGGCGTTTTCTAACATATTACCTCCATTCCTTGGAAATAACATTTCTTAATTAGTTTTGAATTTCGAATTAAATTTTATCAAAATCGTAATACTATATCATATAGCTGCCATAGGAACGATCGTAAAATTGGTGGGAAAATAATATGAAACAAATTATAGCTTCGGTGCTCCTTAACATATAACCTCCTACGCTTGGAAATAACATTTTTTAATTAGTTCTGAATTCAAAATTTAATTTTATCAAAATCGAACGACTATATCATATAGCTACCATAGGAACGATCGTAAAATTGGTGGGAAAATAATATGAAACAAATTATAGCTTCGGCGTTCCTTAACATATAACCTCCTACGCTTGGAAATAACATTTTTTAATTAGTTCTGAATTTCGAATTAAATTTTATCAAAATCGGACTACTATATCATATAGCTGCCATAGGAACGATCGTAAAATCGGTGGGAAAATAATATGAAACAAATTATAACTTCGGTGTTCCTTAACATATAACCTCCTACGCTTGGAAATAACATTTTTTAATTAGTTCTGAATTTCGAATTAAATTTTATCAAAATCGGACGACTATATCATATAGCTGCCAAAGGAACGATCGTAAAATTGGAAATAAAATTTTTTAATTAGTTCTGAATTTCGAATTTAATTTTATCAAAATCGGACGACTATATCATATAGCTGCCATAGGGACGATCGGAAAATTGGTGGGAAAATAATATGAAACCAATTATAGCTTCGGTGTTTTTTGATATATTATCTTATACTATTGGAAATAACCTTTTGTGTATTTTTAAGAATTTCGAATTATATTTAATACAAATCGGACGACCCTAACATATAGCTGTCAAAGAAACGGTCAGCGAAATAATGAAATATTTATTATACCCTTGCATTTATTATTTTTATATTATTTTTTTGTAATTGATTTTTTTAGCCTTGTCCGTCTGTCTTAAAGCTATCGCGCTGAAACTTTTCCAAAAGTCTTCTTTCTTATGCAGAAAGTATATAAGTCGGAACCAGCCTGATCGGACAACTATATCTTATAGCTCCCATAGGAATAATCGAAAAAAAATTTTTTATTATATCTAAGGTGTTTTTTATTTTTAACATATAACCTCCTACGCTTGGAAATACCTTTTTTTAATTAGTTCTGAATTTTGAATTTAAAATTTAAAAATAAAATAAAACAAATTATAGCTTCGGTGTTTCTTATGCTATTGGGAATAACATTTTTTGTGTTTTTAAGGATTTTGTATTTAAATTTAATAAAAATCGGACGACTCTAACATATTGCTGTCAAAGAAACGGCCAGCAAAAAAATGAAAAATTAATTTAAAAAAAAATTTTTGGTTTGTTGATTTTGATTGAATTTTCCTTTACTTTGGGTATAGAATATTTTAACTTTTCAGAATTACGAAATTAATTTTACACAAAAAACTGACGACTATAATATTTTGCTGAATGGGGTGGTGTTAGGACACGAATAACATGGATACAGGTGTCCAAATTATAAGGTAGGATACCCGTTTTTCCTATTTTAGATTACAGAAATAACCTTAACAAGGTTGCCAGGAAGCTAGATAACAGGTAATAATGCAGTTATTATTGACTCGTAATCCTAATCCCCGGATTAGTCTGTGAAAACCAGTTGCCGAGTGACAACGTATATATCTTTTATATTCAATTAATATAAACACACCGAAAGTATAAGGTGAAAAGTGAATGAAAATCCACCAAAAAGTACAAGGTGAAATGTGAATATAAGCCCATACAAAAGTAAAAGCTGAAAAGTGATTAAAAATCCACCAAAAGGTATTAGGTGAAAAGTGAAAAAAGTGTGTAACAAAATAATAAAGTATTATTATATTTTTTTCCTTTGGTAAGTATTTCTATAAAGTAAAACAGGATTCATAAATTCGTATCACATAAGTCTCTTGTAGTATGCACTTATATCGAATATCTACTGTACCAAGAGTACTTGAAACAAACACACTGTAACACTTTGTTGCAGTGTTTATATAAACAAAAGGCTCGGTCAAAAACCCTAAGTGGCCGAAACATGAGTCGATCGGCGCGCTCAAAGAAAGTGCAAGTGTCAGCAGTCTGTTGCACACGCCGGCCGCTCAGCCAAACTCAAGTACATACACATACCCTCGCGCTCCAGCCAAAGAGAGCATAATTAAATACACTCTGCCGCCCAACTGTAAGCAGCGCAGCTAATAGAATTAGGCTTACTTAGATCCTAAGGCAAATTGTAAAATCAGAAACAACTTGACGTTGGAAGCGGCATTAACGCTGCTCCTACCATGCAAACCAAATAAATAAAGAATATAATAAAACTACCAAAAAGATGCGTTCTCAATAAATGGATAAAGATTATTAACATTTCCAACACAAGGAGTTTCACACAACATGGCGACCGTGACTTTGGTCCTAGAGGATCTGGACCTGGATCTGGACATGGATCGGGACTTAGAAAAATAAGAAGACAGCAACCAAGGCGACAGCAGCAATCAACAGCAACAAAGACAAAAGCAACAACAAAGGCAACAACAGCAACAACGGCAACAACAACAAGAACAATAGAAGAAACGCAGTGAGTAGAGTGTGATGTGTGCCAAAAGAAGTGGCGTGGTCAAAAGATTAAAAGCCAGAAAGGCTCATCTACTGATGCTGCTTAACCGCGGCAATGCAATACAGTGGAACGACTCGGTAAAAATAAAAATCAGACCACAGCTACAGCCACATCCACCTACCCTGTAATCCAAAATATTTGCAAAAACAAAAACACATTGCCTCCTCCGGAAAAAGTTGCCATCCCAAAACTAAAGAAGACGTGCCCAGATGACTGAGAGGGACCACTGTGCTCCCCGTTCTGCGAGTACACCTGTGTAGCCAGCACCGGTGCCCCACAATGAAGTACACCTGTGCAGCCAGCACCGGTACCAAGGAAGTGTGAACCGACAGCGCTACCAAGAGCGCATAATTTTTTTATCTTTGCACTGCGTTGCAAAAATTTTTTTTTTAATGCACTGCGATGCTTATTTTTTCATTTATTTTATAAAAACAATTGTAAAAATTTTTTTTTTTTTCGTTAATGCTTTGCTATTTATTTATTGAATCTTCTCCCTTTGGATACTAACAATAAGTGTATCAAATCTTAGACTAATTAATCTAACTCACAGTCGTATGACTGATGTTGTGCTAAAGGGGCCCGAAAGTTATAGCTGGCTTGGCAGGTCGTTGCGTTGTAGACGGGATCGGCTGGAAACCCAAGTCAAGCCTCTTGCGAGGCGATTGGGGTGCACAGAGAGTTTTTCGTTGTAGGACGCCTTTTGTTTGTCTATTTCATCTTTATGCAATATACCATGGTGCCCCAGTGATAGTTCGCAGGATTTTCGATTGAGCGCGCTGTATAATGTCTATGTTGCTTCTGCTGGCGTTCCCCCATAGCTGGGAGCCATATGTCCAGATGGGCTTGAGAGTGGAGTTGTAGAGCAAAACCTTGTAGTCCAGACGCAGGGGCGAACGAGCGTTAAGAATCCAGTGGAAGCTGCTGGCCTTTAGTTTTAGATGTACTTTCTTGCGTTCGATGTGTCTTCTCCAGGTTAGTCGTCTGTCAAGGTGGACGCCGAGATACGTTACATCGTTGACTTGGGGAATCTGCGTATTATTCAATAATAGTGGAGGGCATGTTTGCCTGTTGAGAGTAAACGTTATGTGTTTACATTTTTGTTCATTTATTTTAATCCGCCAATCAGTTAGCCACCTCTCTACTACGAGGAGGCTGTTTGCTAGCTGTGTTGTGGCTCGGCCTGGGCACCTCGAGCGACTTAAAATTGCGGTGTCGTCAGCGAACGTAGATGTTGTTAGCTGCTCGTTCGTGGGAATATCCGCTGTGTATAGGAGGAATAGAGTAGGCCCTAGCGCGCTTCTTTGCGGGACTCCAGCTTTGATAATGTAGTCGACGGATGTTGTTGTATTGCACCTTACTGCGAAGGTCCTGTTGTATAGATACAACTCAAGAAGCTTGTGAGTGTAATCAGGTAAGTGTGTTTTGATTTTGTGCATGAGGCCATCTAGGCATACTCGATCGAAGGCTTGAGATACATCGAGGAATATTGCGCTGCAGTATTCCCGATGCTCAAAGGCTGTGCGTATTTCTGATGTTATTCTGTTAACTTGTTCGATTGTTCCATGGTTTTGACGAAATCCAAATTGATGAGCAAGGATAACATTGTGTGCTCCTAGATATGGTGTTATGCGAGTTAGAAGGCATTTTTCGAACAGCTTAGACAGACACGATAATAGACTAATTGGTCTGTAGGATGACGGAATTGTGTGGTCTTTTCCGGGCTTCGGTATCATAATGATAATAGATTTTTTCCATTTTTTCGGATAGTAGCCGAGAGTTATAATCCCATTGAAGAGCTTACAGATAACCTCAATGGCAGAGTTTGGAAGTTCAATTAACCTTTTTGGGGTTATTTGGTCACCGCCAGGGGCCTTTTTTGGTTTCAGTTCCCCAATGACATTCGCGATCTCCTTTGGCTGAAACAATGGTGGTAGGGAAATAGATTCAGATTCGATTTGTGGTAGGAAAAATGAACCAGTGGCAGGGTTCGGCTGGAAGACGTTTCTTAGATGTAACGCAAAAGTTTCGGCTCTATCTTCGTCGCTGCGGGCCCAGATGCCAGATGAGTTTCTTATCGGAGTGACTGTTTCGATTGGAGAGCTCAGATTTGGGTGAGCCCTCCACAGAGGATGTTTTGTACTGGTTGGCGATAGTTTTTTAATGTACTGCAGCTTTTTCTGTTTCTTGCTTTAGAGCTCGATTTAGTGAGCGAGTGGCTTCCTTAAGACGTTGTTTTGATGACGGCGATCTGTTGGTTTGCCAGGCACGTCGCAGGCTCCTCTTTTCTAGGACTAACCGTTCAATTTGCAGATTAGTTTTGAAGTGGTTGGTTTGCGGGTCCGAAAGCGCTTTGGCGCTTATTATATTGCGGGGAATGTTTTTTGTCACCGCAAAGTCTATTAGGTCTGGAACTTTCCTGGGGTCTGTTGGCCAGTATGTGGGGCTGCCAGGGGAAACATAATCTAATTTTTTGTTCGGTTTTATGATTGCATTGTATAATTGCCTTCCTTTGGGAGTCACAAGGCGTGATCCCCAGTGCGTGTGTTTGGCATTATAGTCCCCTGCAGCTATAAAGCGGTCTCCAAGCAAGTTGTAGAAGTCCATGAATTGTCCTTCAGAAATTGTAAAGCGAGGCGGGCAGTAGACAGCGGCTATGGTGAGGTTTCCGTTGCCTGACTGCACTTTGATAGACGTGGCTTGCAGGTAATTTGTTGAAAACCTTTGGTTAAAGTGGTGCTTGATGCGTTCCCTGATTAGGATGCCGGTTCCGCTGTGGGCTTTACCATCTGGATGGTCTGTGCGGTAGAAAGTGTAGCCTCTTATTTGGAAGTTGTATTTGTTTGTGAGGTGCGTCTCTACCAGTAGCATAATGTCGATATGATTTTCATTCAGGAACTGTGTTACTTCAAGGTTGTGCCGTGAAACGCCATTGGCGTTCCACATTTTTATTCGAAGATTTGCCATCTGATTATTTGGACTGCTTAGCTGCATGTAGCTGTAACACCATGTTCTGGTTTTGAACCAGTGTTTGCATGGTCGTTTTCATGAATGACATGAGTTCCATGATACTTTGTTTGCGACTGTTTTTGGATCTGCTGAGCTTTTCCTAGATTAGTCTGGAGTGGGTTTTCCGTCTCCGATCGAAGGGCATCGGCGTATGAGAATCCTTTCTGGGTATTTAGTTGACCAAAGGAGGATCTTGCAGCCGTGCCGAAAAATACTTCCGGCGTCGTACGCGAGTAAGTGTACGCATTTTGGGTATTCTGATGACGCGTTGCTATCACTTTTCGCATGCGGTCCTTCATCTCCTTGTAGACCGGACAGCCCCTGTAGTTTGCCGTGTGGTTACCTTGGCAGTTAACGCATTTTTTCTTTTTGGGTTCTTCTTTGTTGGCAGGGCAGTTAGCCGAATTGTGGAAGTCTCCACAAGCTACACAGACTGTTCGAAGCGAACAGTATGCCCTGGTGTGTCCATACTCCTGACAATTTGTGCATTGCACTGGGCCGTTCCTTTTATGTGGCTCTTCCACGTCAATTCTTCGGTGCAATAAGTATTGCAGATTATAAATGGGGTGCACTTCATTTTTCTTCAAGACCCTGCTGTCTGGCTCCAGCTCGACCCTGAAGAGTGGTTGCGGCTCTTTTTTCCTGTTTATAATGTTACTGACGTTCTTTGCAGAAAACCCTTTTTCCTTGAGAGCATCGATAACTTCCTTGGCGGTTACGTCGGGCTCGATTCCTTTTATTACCACTTGCAGGCCCTTGCTGCTTTTTAGTTGGTACGTGTAGTAGCTTTTCCTAGCTTCCTCCAGGTATTTGGATACTGCTTGGAAATGTTCTTCAGATTTGGTCTGAAGCTTGGTTTCATGGATATCCATTTTTGTGACCGGAACAACATGAAAGTTTCCGTCTCCGGTCAGCGCAACAATTTTGTTGACCAGGGCGTTCGAGATTTTCTCCCTAATGTAAATTGGTGGGGGCTTAGGTTTCGGTTGGGTCTCCTGAGCCCGTCCTGATTCATTTTCTGCTAGAAGCGCAAATCGATTGCTGTCGGATCTCCCGGGTAATATATCTTCTACTTGGACACGGTTTATTTTTGACTTGTTACCTACCGCGGTGTTCTGCGGGCTAAGCTTACGCTTGATATGGATGTAGTCCGGTCTGTATGGGCGGACCCGCTTGCTGAATTTTGTTTTGGTTTTGATTTGTTGTCGTTGTTTTTGTTGCCGTTGTATTAAGAGCTGCGGTTGCAGTCGATTCCGAAATAATAGTCGTAGCTGTGGTTGTCGTTGGTTTTTTTGCCGTAGCTGTAGTTGTTGCTGACAAATTTAGTGCGGATGCAGAAGTTTTACCGTTGCATGTTGTTGGTGCGCCAGGGGTCGAAACTGATGGTGGGGGGGTTTTGCATTGTTGACTCCACGCCATCGGAGTAGGGGTAGCCGTAAGTAAGCATGGTGAGCAAGATCGTGCTCTTTGGCTATCGACCGACAGTAGGGTCGTTTTTTGCACTTCGCTATCACGCGTTGAGACATACGAAAAGTAACCGTCTCTTCGGCTCGCGGATCTGAGTCGCTCTTTATTCTGTTCGTAGCTCATTGAGCTTTTATTAGCGTGGCACTTATTTATTATTATAAGATAAAATAATTATGTGCTAGTTAAAGACATTACACCGATTTTGTGGGTTGAAACCTAAATTTCTTTGGGTTTTAGCGTCTTTTCGCTTATTTGAAATTAACCTGTTTAGTTTTTGTGTTTTGTTTGCATTTAATTTATCAACTTTCTTGCACTTTTCGCGGAGCTCGCACAAGGCACGTCCACTCTCTTCAGCGGACCCAAAAATATTTTGTAAAAATTGAGCGACATAAAAGTTGCCCGATTAGAGTATGGCCTGAAAACCATACACAAAATAGGCAGGAAATTATATGTAAAATATGATAATAATTGGTCAAAAACAAAAAAGTAAAATCAAAATTAATAATATTAAACTAGTTGTTTATGAACAACATTAACAACATTTACGAATTGATTCAAAAATCCAAAGAATTTGACAGACCAAAATATATATTAAGAATACCAACCCCAAAGATGGGTTTAATAGATACAAAAACAGTGGATTCCACTGCAAATGTTATTAATAAGGTAGAGTCAAACCCCATAGACTTAGAATTAATTCATACATTGCTTATAATAATTGTTGTAATAATGTGCGCAAACTGTTTCTATAAACTTTATAAATTGCACAATAAATGTCTTAATAAAAAATATATGAGCCAGGCAAATGATCTGGACAAAATTTAAACATTTTGGCACAAACAACATTATTATAAAAATATTGCTGTATTGAAATTTTAAAAAAATTAAAGAAAATGGAATAAAATACAAATAAATAAATAAAAACAAATTAATTAAAAATGGCTACGCTAAAAGCAATTGCAAACACATATGATAGGGAAATCTATTTTAGAGAAAGAATTCTGCAACTAGTTGCACCAACTTCAGTAAGCATTTACGAGTTAGAAAACTTATATATTGAAACATTTAATTTAGATGCCTCTCAACTAATTCATTGCACAAGCACCCAAAAGGCAATTGTCCTATCAACCATCCCAGGGGTACAGGTTAAATCAGTAGTAGACGAACACCCAATACTAGGTAGAACAATAGTAATGATGGTCTTCAAGAAATAATTCATCTCCACAATATAATGGAAAGGAATGAATTATATAAGCAGCTAAATAACATAAAAGTTGACTTTGACAAATCATATAAGTCACTTACTCAAAACAGGCCAATTCTAAAAAATACCATTAAAAAACATGTGGAAATTCTAGTAAAATGCTTTAATGAAGCACGAATACTAATATATGGCCAGAGGGAAAAATTAAATCAAGATCATTGGTCCCAAGTATCAAAATTTTTAATTTTCAATTAAACAAAAGTTTAAGTTGGACATATCGGTACCAACTATACTTAACACTTTCCTAGAAGTTGAAACTGGTGATGAATCGGAATCAACAAAACAAACTGACAGTGACCAAATAGAATCAGAAGACCTTTCAGAAACAAATCCTAAAATAGAAGAGCAAGATTTAAATAATCTTACTGTACCAGCTGTTTTAATGTCAGATCTAGATAATTCTACAGATTCTGATGATAATTCCATAATAGAAAATAAAATAAGAAACAATATCACAATGGCACAATCTAATATTGATTTCATTAACACAGCATCCAAGCTTATACCAGTTTTCGATGGTAAATCTGAAAACTTAACAAGTTTTATGGATGCATTAGAAATAATAGAATCAATAAAAGGCGAACACGCCAAGGCAGTTTCAATTATGAAAATAAAGCTAAAAGGTGTCGCCAGAAATCTAATCGGAGATGAAACAACAATAGCTGAAGTCATTTCCAGATTAAAAAACAACGTCAAAGGCGAAACTGTAGAAGTGTTGTCAGCAAAACTGATGAGCCTACAACAACGCAATAAAACTGCCAACCAGTACACACAAGAGGTTGAGCAGATGACGAAATCCTTAGAAGGTGCATTTATAACAGATGGCTTATCCCTAGAGTTAGCCAGACGTTATTCCACTCGGCATGCAGTGAAAGCAATGACTAAAAATTGCCAAATAGATAAGGTAAAAACTATAATGCAAGCCGGTACCTTCAATACAATGAATGAAGCCATATCCAAATTTGTAAGCAGTTGCACAGAAGCAACCGGACAGCCAAACACTGTCCTATATTACAAAAATTACCCGCAGCGCGGCGGAAATCGCGGACGAGGTAATAATCGAGGTAATTATAACAATACCAGATATAATCAGAATAACGGATATAATCAAAACAATGGTTATAACAGAAATAACCAAAATAACAATTATAACAGAAACAACAACCGTGGTGGAAACACCAGCGGCGGAAACAGCCGTGGGGGAAACAACAACCACAATAACAATGTTAGAGTGGCGCAAACAAATTCGGGAAACTCCCAAACACCTTTAGATACACGACAGTAAACAACATCAAAATTCACACTTTAAATCTCAGTCAAAATACATTGAAGAAGACAGTGTATTAATTCCGAATCAAGAAATTCAGCATGGTATCTATATCGCAAATACCATAGCAACAGTCCAAAATGCATATATAAGATTACTAAATACTACAAACACAGATCAAGTAGTCTATATCAAAAACATTCATCATGAACCACTTTAAAACTACGACATAGTAAAAACGGACTTAGAAGACAGACAAAAAATTGTATTATCCCAACTTGCAAAAAACTTCCCGCCTCAATTCAATAAACAACTTACAGCATTATGCACCCAGTATAGTGATGTGTTCGGACTAGAAACCGAATCGATCACTACCAATAATTTTTATAAACAAAAGCTGAGATTAATTGATGATGAACCCGTATATATAAAAAACAAGGAAGAACGCTATAGTCGAGTACCTCGACTATCAGATACCCGTTACTCAGCTAAATAGAGATATGCAAGCAGCAAAGCGAGATTAAAATGCGCCACCTACCGGCGGTGTACAGATTTAAGCGTTATGGGCGTTAGAGTGGGCGTGGCAAATTTTTTTTGGATCATTCGATAGGTATTGACGAGACCAATACATTTCAGTTGAAATTTTTTATCTAGCATAAAAATTGTGGGCGTCACACGTTTTCGCGGTTTGTGGGCGTTAAAGTGGGCGTGGCAAACTTTTTTTTAGGTCAATCGATAGGTATTGATGAGAACAATATATGTCAGTTATTTTTATTCTAGCATCAAAACTGTAGGAGCCACAGTTTTGGGCGGTTTGTGGGCGTTAGAGTGGGCGTGGCACTCTGCTGAAACAAACTTGCGCTGCGTAAGAAGCTCAGGAATCTGCACGCCAAATCTCAATAGCCTAGCTCCCATAGTTTCCGAGATCTCAGCGTTCATCCGGACGGACAGACAGACGGACAGACGGACATGGCTAGATCGACTCGGCTAGTGATCCTGATCAAGAATATATATACTTTATGGGGTCGGAAACGCTTCCTTCTGCCTGTTACATACTTTCCGACGAATCTAGTATACCCTTTTACTCTACGAGTAACGGGTATAATTATAGAAATCCTCATAGTCAACAAGACGAAATTCAAAAACAAGTACAAAAACTCATCAGTGATGAAATAGTGGAACCCTCTGTATCACCTTATAATAGCCCACTTTTGTTAGTACCAAAAAAGTCACTTCCAAACTCGGAAAATAAAAAATGGCAATTAGTAATTGACTATCGTCAAATTAATAAAAAACTCTTGTCTGATAAATTTCCACTCCCTAGAATCGATGATATTTTAGATCAACTAGGTAGAGCAAAATATTTCTCATGCCTTGACTTAATGTCAGGTTTTCATCAAATTGAACTGGAAAAAAGTTCACGGGAAGTTCGAGAAATGTAGGAAACACAACTTGAAGTTACATCCTGAAAAATGTTAATTTTTCATGCATGAAGTCACTTTCTTAGGACATAAATGCACAGATAAAGGAATCTTGCCCGACGAACAAAAAATACGACGTCATTCAAAATTATCCAGTCCCACATGACGTGGACAGCGCTAGAAGATTCGTTGCATTTTGCAATTATTACCGACGTTTTATAAAGAATTTTGTTGAATACTCCCGTCACATAACAAGATTATGTAAGAAAGATGTAAAATTCGAATGGACAACACAATGTCAACACGCCTTCGAACATCTTAAATCAGCATTAATAAATCCCACTCTGTTGCAATACCCAGATTTTAGCAAAAAATTTTGCATAATCACAGATGCTAGCAAATACGCTTGTGGAGCAGTCCTAACTCAAAACAAAAATGGACTACAGCTTCCAGTGGCATAAGCATCAAGATCCTTTACGAAAGGTGAACGCAACAAGAGCACCACAGAACAAGAATTAGCAGCCATTCATTGAGCAATAACACACTTCAGACCATATATATATGGTAGACACTTCACTGTCAAAACAGACCATAGGAGCACTGACATACTTATTTTCAATGGTAAATCCAAGTTCCAAACTAACACGAATGAGACTTGAATTAGAGGAATATAATTTGCGGTGGAGTATCTAAAGGGTAAAGACAACTATGTAGCCGATGCGCTCTCCAGAATAACAATCACAGACCTAACAAATATACAAACAAGTAATAAAATTCTGAAAGTCACTACCAGAAACCAAATTAGACAGAAATCCTGCGCAGGAAAAGATCAAATAGAATTGCATAAGCAACCTATAGAAAAAGCTTCAAAGCCCAACGTATATGAAGTCATAAACAATGATGAAGTACGTAAAGTAGTGACCTTGCATGTAAATAATAAAATGTGTTTATTTAAGCATGGAAAGAAAATTACAGCAAGTTATGATGTTTCCGATTTGTATACTAATGGAACCATTGACTTAGGTCAATTCTTTCAAAGGCTTGAAAAGCAGGCCGGTATTCACAAAGTCAGCCAACTCAAAGTGGCAAAAAAATCTTTGAACAAGTTTCAATTGATAATTTTAAAATGATGGGCAATAATATATTGAAATCATTGAGAGTAGCGCTACTCAACCCGGTGACCGTAATCAAAAATAATAAAGAAAAAGAAGCTATCTTGTCTACATTCCATGATGATCCAATACAAGGTGGTCATACCGGCATTACAAAAACCTTGGCCAAGGTCCAGAGACACTATAACTGGAAAAATATGTCCAAAGACATAAAAGAGTACATAAAGAAATGTCCTAAATGCCAAAAGTCGAAAACGACTAAACATACTAAGACCCCACTAACTATAACAGAAACTCCACAAAGAGCTTTTGGTATAGTAATTGTAGATACTATTGGTCCACTTCCAAAATCTAATGATGGAAACGAATACGCAGTAACACTCATCTGCGATTTAACTAAATACTTAGTAGCTATACCTATACCAAATAAAAGTGCAAATACAGTAGCCAAAAGCTATATTTGAAGATTTTATTCAAAAGTACGGTCCCATGAAGACGTTCATGTATGTAAATACTTACATATTAAAAACATAACTTCAACTGCACACCACCACCAGACTGTAGGTACCGTGGAGCGAAGCCACAGAACACTAAATGAGTTCATTCGTTCATACATCTCAGTTGACAAAACAGATTGGGATGTATGGCTACGATACTTCGTATATTGTTTTATTACAAGCCCAACTATGGCACATGACTATTGTCCATATGAGCTAGTTTTTGGTAAAACTTCAAATCTACCAAAACACTTTAATAGCATAGATAAAATAAAACCCCTTTATAATATAGAAGATTATGCTAAGGAATCCAAATTTAGATTGGAACAGGCAATTAAGAGAGCTAGACTAATGCTAGAATCTCATAAGCTAAAACAGAAAATTAGTTACGACAAAACTAGTTTAGATTTCGATTTAAAAATAGGAGATCAGGTTTTATTGAAAAATGAAACAGGACATAAGTTAGATTCGAAATATACAGGTCCTTATAGGGTAGAACAAATAGGAGATAGAGATAACATAACCATAATAAATAACAAAAATAAAAAACAAATAGTACATAAAGATAGATTAAAAATGTTTATTTCATAATTGCATTTAACATGGCCATGTTTAGAAATACTTATGAGTGTTACCATGTTTAGAAATACTTTTACACTCCATGTTTAAAAATACTTTTTCTTTTAATACATATATTATTCCCAATTCCATTCTCTTAAAAAAAAAAAAAATAAGAAATTTAAAAAAAAAAATTAAAAACAAAAAAAAATAAATAATTATTCCTTTAAGTAAAATATACCAACAAAATAACTTCATAATATTATTATTAATAATATTATTTTTCAAAAGGAGGGAGATGTAGTATGCACTTATATCGAATATCTACTGTACCAAGAGTACTTGAAACAAACACACCGTAACACTTTGTTGCAGTGTTTATATAAACAAAAGGCTCGGTCAAAAACCCTAAGTGGCCGAAACATGAGTCGATCGGCGCGCTCAAAGAAAGTGCAAGTGTCAGCATTCTGTTGCACACGCCGGCCGCTCAGCCAAACTCAAGTACATAAACATACCCTCGCGCTCCAGCCAAAGAGAGCCTAATTAAATACACTTTATATACATAAGACATACATAGCCATCTCTCTGCCGCCCAACTGTAAGCAGCGCAGCTACGAGAATTAGGCTTACTTAGATCCTAAGGCAAATTGTAAAATCAGAAACAACTTGACGTTGGAAGCGGCATTAACGCTGCTCCTACCATGCAAACCAAATAAATAAAGAATATAATAAAACTACAAAAAAGATGCGTTCTTAATAAATGGATGAAGATTATTAACATTTCCAACACAAGGACTTTCACACAACACTCTTCTGGTGAAATTCAGGCGGAACATCAATAAATATTTACCAGAATCCCGACCAAAGAGTTTTTGAAAATCTGTGACAAATTATAACCGCTTAACTTAACTTAACTGCGTCACAAATAAGGACTCGTAATGAGCAGCACATTGCCTTGGCACGTACAAGTAATTTGGAGGTAGCAGAATAAGCTCGCTCGCGAAATTCCTCTCGAAATTCCTCTGCTCGCTCTCAGAGAAGGAGAAGCGAAAGAATTCGAGCCAGCGAACGATTGAGGAACACTGACAATCGCGCTACCTGGAGAGCGAACGAGGAAAATCGAGGACTCGAGCGCACACGGAACGCTGAAGCGCACGCAAGCGCCAGGTCGAATCCCGAAGAGCGACGACGACAGCAGGTGCAAAATACTGCTGACCATGCTACGTGGAGATCGATCGAGGAAAATCGAGGACCAGAGCGTGCACGGGATGCTGTAGCGCGCGCAATAGTCAGGTCGGATTCCGAGGAGCGACGACGAGAGCAGTCGCGAAACACTGCTGACCATGATACCTGTAGATCGATCGGGGAAAATCGAGGACTCGAGCGCACACGGGACGCTGCAGCGCGCGCAACGGTCAGGTCGGATTCCGAGGAGCGATGACGAGAGCAGTCGCGAAACACTGCTGATCATGCTACCTGGAGATCGGTCGGGGAAAATCGAGGACCCGAGCGCGCACGGGACGCTGCAGCGCGCGCAATGGTCAGGTCGGATTCCGAGGAGCGACGACGAGAGCAGTCGCGAAACACTGCTGACCATGCTACCTGGAGATCGATCGAGGACTCAAGCGCCAGGTCGAATTCCGAAGAGCGACGACGACAGCAGGTGCAAAAATACTGCTGAACATGCTACGTGGAGATCGATCGAGGAAAATCGAGGACCAGAGCGCGCACGGGACGCTGTAGCGCACGCAATAGTCAGGACGGATTCCGAGGAGCGACGACGAGAGCAGTCGCGAAACACTGCTGATCATGCTACCTGGAGATCGATCGAGGAAAATAGAGGACTCGAGCGTTTACGGGACGCAGCAGCTCATAGGATCACCAGGAACAACCCTATCACTAGGACACAGGAGCAAAGGACCAACACAGTGCATCATCGGAACACAAGACTTCAGCAAAGATTTTGGGAACAACAAATTCAGGAAATGGCTGACGAGCGACTGCAGCAATATTGCTGCAAGAGCACAACTTTTAGAGGATGAACGAGAACGCATGCGACGGAGGAGTCGAGCTACGGCAATGGAACAATATCTTCGTAACGTTAAGGACGGACCAACTAAGTTTTGTACGTGCTGTGGAGGAACGTGGTTTCCATCTTAGGTAAGTGGTTTGTAGTATAATTTGACCCCGTGGAAGCTGTGAAGTAGAGTCCCCGTGAAAGCTGTACATTCCGGAAGCTTTGACGTACACTTTGATCCAGCACACTATGGGAAATTTGACCACTTTTTCTTAGTGCAACACATTCACAATAGATTAATCTCCAGTGTTGCATAACAGAAATATTTATAGATGGCGTCACAACAAAATAATTAGCTGATAAACGCAGCTGTTGAATTTGTAAAGCGCACACGTCTGCAACAATAAGTTTTCTTTGCCAACTTTAAAAGGCCAAAAGTGAAAATCTTTTAAATTAAATAAAAAACGGACGACTCTAACATATAGCTGTCAAAGAACGGTCAGAGAAATAATAAAACAATTATTTTTATTTTGATCGTATTTTCTTTTATTCTGGGTATAGAATATTTTAACATTTCAGGACTACGAAATTAATTTTAAACAAAAATCTGACGACTATAATATTTTGCTGAATGGGGTGGTGTTGGGACACGAATAACATGGATACAGGTGTTCAAACTATAAGGTAGAATAGGTATCCCTATATTATTACCTACCTGGGTAGGCATACCCGTTTTTCCTATTTTAGATTACAGAAATAACCATAACAAGGTTGCCACGAAGCTAGATAACAGGTAATAATGCAGTTATTACGCAATCCTTAAATTAGGTAATCAACTTGGTTTACCCAATTTACCTACGACCTACCTACTTTTTTCCTTTGGTAAGTATTTCTATAAAGTAAAACAGGATTCAAAAATTCGTAACACATAAGTCTCTTCTGGTGAAATTCAGGTGGAATGTATATGAACATCAATAAATATTTACCAGAATCCCGACCAAACAGCAATATAAAGAGAATGCTGTGCATATCTCTTTTATCTCAAGAGCAGCGCCGCCAAGCTGCGCTTACGGCAAGGGAACAATATCTTCGTAACATTAAGGACGGACCAACTAAGTTTTGTACGTGCTGTGGAGGAACGTGGTTTCCATCTCAGGTAAGTGGTTTGAACATACGTACTATTTCTTCTAAATACCCCAATTTTAGTCTAGACAATGCCTTTTATTTAAGCAGAAAGTTTCCGAGTCCGTCCGGCAAATATCAATTTTGCAGTACATGTCGTCAAGGCGTTTCCAAAGGTAGAATACCATCCCTTTGTCTCTCTAATGGCTTCGACTTTCCAGAGATACCTGAATGCCTTAAAAACTTGACATGTCTTGAGGAGCGCCTTATTTCTCCTCGAATTCCCTTCATGCGCATTATATCCCTTGGATATGAAAGGCAATGCGGAATAAGAGGCGCTGTAGTCAATGTTCCAATTTCATTACCTGATACTGTAAGCGTACTCTTGCGCACCTTTGATTCGACCCATGTAATCCAGGTTCATTTAAAAAGAATGTTCCTGAACGGTTGCAGTCTTTAATAACCTCTCATCATTAGGCGCATTATGCCATCTCTATCTTATGTAACAGAATACCGACATACATATATATATATACTTTTTCGATTCTGGCAACGCTGCTACGTTGGCGTCTTTTTGTGAAATTCAGATCAGTATCAAATAGGCTTCGGAACTGGCAAGAATAAAATTACATACAGTCCACATATCCAAGTCGTTTATATTTCTAACCATATTGCTGGTCCATCGTTCCGGATTCTTGGACAGTTGTGAAGTGCTTTGATTCTCATAGTAATTGTTTGCAATGGAACAATTAAATCACGTGTCTTGGCATGGGCTGAACAAACGGAGATTGCTACACACACAGAGATCGACACACGGATAGATCTGACACACCACCCCGGACGTGAGGCAAGACGGTTGTATAGTCGAGTGCGCTCTGAGATTATCTCGTTTTAAAGTCAGTGTAGCGACGGTCGTTACCTAAAAAGTGTACTGTGTATAGTGCGAGACACTCCGGGACTTGAGGTACGTACCAGGGCACTGTTCCGGCGGGGCCTCCGAACGTATCCCCAAGTCTTAAACTGGTAAGGCTGCTGTCGGTTCGTGGGCCAGGGGGGGGATCCTCTCCCGCGCCCATCGAGTGAGAGGCTTTCACCTCGAATTCTCTCTCACGCGCACAGCATCCACAAGCTGCCACCCTTGGCAGAAGGCCAAGGATCGGACTAAATTCCAACCCCTCCGCCGCGGCGGTGTCTATCAAAAGGGGCACTGGGGACCGAAAAGGGGCGGTATATCCCCCATCGTAAGCCTAGGGGAAATCTGTGGCCAGCGCGGGAGCCTCCCTCGAACAAACCGGGTAGCCCGAGATGGAGGAGGCTGAAAACCCTTTCGCGGGCAGACCAGTGGTGGCAAGATCTCCCCGCCAGCCGAGGGAAGATGGGACCGACGGAGTTGCAGCGGCATTTAAGAAGGGCAGCAAGCTCGCCCGCTCGCCGGCACCTTCGACAACCCAAGTCGATGAGCTGTTCGTAGACACCGAGGAAGCTAAGGATACCCCTAAGAGGACGCGTGATCCTGCGAGCCCAGCTAACTCGCAGAGGACAACGCCGGCCAAAAGGAGCAAGGCCTCCCACGAGGCAACCTGTCTGGAGGATCTCTTTGAGCTGGGGAAGCTTCTGCAGGAGGTATCCACCAAGATGATGGACAAGACGGCGCGCCACATAACTGTCGCCACGAGGGAGACGTTCGTGCGCATGAAGGCGCTTCACACGAACATCCTAGAGGCGAACAGAGAGGGCGGCAAGGACGACAGTATCAGGGTGAATGGGCAAGATGCTGCAATTGTGTGCGCGAAATGCTCTCGAAGCCTGCAGAGCGCCGACAAAGAACAGCAGACAACGCCTGTCTGGAGGAGAGATTCTGCAGCGCAAACGGAGCCTTGGCGAAGGATAAGCCAGCCGACTGTGGCTGGAGGAACCGTGGTTCAAGTGGCCCCACCATCCACGCGCCCAATGCAGCAGAAAAGTGCCAAAGCTTCCAGGAGCACCCGAAAGAACCCGCCAAAAGGGCCACAAGAGAGAGATGCGACGCACGCTGGCGCCAGTAAGACTGTGAGCCCCGCAATTCCAGTCGCTGAGTGGGAGGTGGTCAAGAAAAAGCCGAGGGCCACGCGTCGCGCCAGACCCGACGCCGTCGTTGTCCAGGCGAGCGGGAAATCGTACAGCGAGGTGTTAGCCATGGTGACTCGAAGGGAAGATAAACAGCTGTCGGACTTGGGAAGCTGTGTATCCAAGGTACGCCGCACCATTAACGGCAACCTACCGCTCGAGGTGGCCAAAGGCAGCGCAGAAAGTGCAGAAGCCATGAAGGAGAGCATTGCGAGGGTGCTAGGCGACGCAGCGTCAGTGCGAGCCATGTCGGATGAGACCAAACTGCTCGTTCTGGAGATACGAGACATCGACTCCATCGCGACGGAGCAGGAAATCTGCGCTGCGATTGCGAGCCAGTATGGTATCGACGCGGAGCGCATCAGAGTTTGGAGTCTGCGTCGAGGCTACGCGGAGTCGCAGCTAGCTGTGATCAGCTTGCCCTACTCCCTGGGGAAAACCGTCCTCCATCGTGGCGAGGTGCGGATTGGATGGACCATCTGCAGGATCCGCGAAAGAACAGGCCCCCCAAGATGTTTTAAATGCTTGGAATCCGGGCATATTTCAGTTAACTGCAAGAGCCTAGTGGACAGGAGCGATTGCTGCATGAGATGTGGTGAAAAAGGGCACAAGGCAGCCAAGTGCAGCAAGGAGTCTTCATGTTTATTCTGCTCTGCGGCAGGAAGAAAGGAGACCAGGCACCAGGCAGGAAGCAGACTCTGCCCAGCCGCAACCAGCGGGACAGGGAGACCTCGGCCGTCATGCAATTGATTCAGCTAAATCTGAACCATTGTAGGGCCGTGCAGGACCTCCTGAAGCAGACGGTGCGTGAGCTGGGTTCTGAGGTGGCGATACTCAGTGAGCCATACAGAGTGGAAAGCAGCAGCGATTGTGTCACGGATCCCACAGGCAAAGCTGCACTGTGGCTCTGCGGCGTGAGTGTTCCACCAATGCGGGACACGATGGCAGTAGAGGGATTTGTCCGAGCGAACGTAGGCGGCACATGGATCTACAGCTGCTACCTGGCCCCCAGTCTATCACTGACGTCCTTTAGCAGGATCATGGACGAGCTGATCAGCGACCTAAGAGGAAGGAGCAACGTGGTGATCGGAGGCGATTTTAACGCCTGGGCCGAGGAATGGGGCTCCCTCTATACCAACGCCAGGGGGCGCACCATCCTTGAAGCAATCGCGTCTCTGGACATCGTCCTGTTGAACGAGGGCTCCCAGCACACCTTCAACAGAGCTGGGGCCGGTTCAATTATCGATCTATCGTTCGCGAGCAGCTCGTTATCCCGTAGCACACGCTGGAGGATAGGCGAGGTGTTCACGGCCAGCGACCATTAGGCCATCCTGCTGACAGTTGGCGGTCCACCGTGCCAAAGCCAGCCGATGACCGGGCCAAGAAAAGCCTACCGCCAGGACACCTTTAGGACACAGACCTTCGCCAGCGCACTGGAGGGATTGGCTGTATCTGAGCTGGACTCGGCAGATGTAGCAGCGAACAAATTGGCAGCCAGACTGGAGGAAGCCTGTGACCAAAGCATGCAGCAGCGTAAGACCTTTCGGAAGCACCACGCGCCAGTGTACTGGTGGAGCGAGGAAATCGCTAGCTTGCGCAGGACCTGCCTTCGAGCCAGGAGATTAGTCCAAAGGGCGAGAGGCACCGCAAACCTTTCTGCCTGCAACTCTAGCTTTAAGAGTGCAAAGAAGGCACTCAAACTGGCGATTCGGGACAGCAAGAGGGAGAGCTACCTCAAGCTCTGTGACGAGCTGGAAAACGACCCATGGGGAAGAGCCTACAAGACGGTGGTCAAGCGTGTGAGTGCCGGCAACAGGTCGCCTACTGACCCAGCGGTCCTGGAAGGCATTGTCCAAGTGCTGTTTCCAGAGGGTCGCCGCCATTGCATCCCCCGATGGACGCGACAAATTGGGAGCCAGATATGTCCGGTCACGGAGACGGAACTATTGTCTGCGGCAAGGAACCTGAAGAGCAAGAAGGCACCCGGGCCGGATTTGGTCCCGAACAGGGCAGTGAAGACCCTGCTATCCCTCCATCCGGGCGTGGTAGCATCGCTCTACAACACGTGCATGCTGGAAGGGACCTTCCCCGACAGGTGGAAGCGCCAAAAACTTCTGCTCCTGCCGAAGCCAGGGAAACCAGCGGGCGAAGCTTCTTCCTATAGACCCATCTGCCTGCTGGACACTATAGGCAAGGTCTTCGAAAGGGTCATTGCAACAAGACTTAACGCTGCCATGGAGGACGCCGGTGGACTGTCTTCCAACCAGTACGGTTTCCGTAAAGGGAAATCTACACTGGACGCGATAGAGAGGGTCACCAATATTGCTGCTAAAGCCATCGCGGGTACCAGATGGAAAGGTGGGACGAAAAAGTGTTGTCTAGTGGTCACGCTGGACATACGGAACGCGTTCAACACAGCCGATTGGGGGAGGACACTGGAGGCACTACGGTCCTTCAACATCCCGGATTACCTGCTGAATGTGGTGCACAGCTACCTCAGCAAAAGGGAGTTGGTCCTAGATACCTCTGTGGGCCCCAGGACGTACGAGGTGACAGCCGGTGTTCCTCAAGGCTCGGTACTGGGCCCTCTGCTCTGGAACACGATGTATGACGGTGTTTTGAAGCTCCCACTGCCGAGCAGCACCGACATTGTGGGCTTTGCGGATGATGTCGCGCTGGTTGTGGTGGCCAAGGAAGTTGCGGCCGTGGAGGCAGCTGCAAACTGCGCAATTCGAGCAGTGGAGGAGTGGCTCGCAGTGGCGGGCCTAGAGCTGGCCTCTCACAAAACTGAGGCGGTGCTGATTTCAAGCAGGAAAGCAGTGGAGTCGGCGCACATACAGATCGGAGGGTCAACGATAACTTCTCAGCGTGCCATAAGGTACCTGGGAGTCATGCTGGACACCCGCCTCTCCTACCGCGAACACCTGGAGTTCGTAAACAAGAAGGCAAGCGAAACCACAGGATCGCTCTGCAGGATCCTGCTGAATACCAGGGGACCGAAGCAGGACAGACGCAGGCTCCTCGCGACTGTCGTCAAGTCGCAGCTGCTGTACGCGGCTCCAGTGTGGGCTGAGGCCACTGCTGTGAGTAGCTACATGCGAGGTGTTAACGCGACGTACCGCCTGTGCGCCGTTAGAATTTCGAGTGCCTTCAGGACGATCTCGGACGACGCAGCCCTTGTCATCGCAGGCCAAGTTCCCCTGTGTGAACTGGTGCGGGAGGCCAAGGAGATTCGCGCGGCTCTAGCAGGAGAACAGGCGGACCGCAGTACCAAGACCGAGGTGAAGAGAAGAGCCAGGATGCAGAGCGTCGTCAACTGGCAGGCAGCCTGGGACATCTCCAGCAAGGGTCGCTGGACGCACAAGCTCATCCCCAGCATAGAGCCATGGCTAAGTAGGAAGCACGGCCAGGTGGATTTTTACCTCACGCAGGCGCTGAGTGGACACGGCTGCTTCCGAAGCTTCCTTAAGCGCTTCGGGCACGACACGGAGGACGGTTGCCCAGAGTGCGGCAGCGGCATTGTCGAGGACGCTCAGCATGTCCTTTTTGAATGTCGCCGCTTTGGCTATGACCGCCAGATACTCACGGAGACCACCGGGGCAAGAGTTCGGCCAGAAACCTTTGTGCCCCTCATGCTGCTGAAGGAGGCGAATTGGGAAGCGACGGCAGCCTACGCAGCGAGCGTACTGCGAACGCTGCGTCGCACCGATAACGAGAGGAGAGAAGTAACAGTCTAGGTGGCTACCATTGCGCGAAGCAATACCTTGCGGTGATACCGCGCAACCACGGCCCCCTACTCCTGTTCTTGAACTCACTTTTAATGTATATAGTTGTATGAAATAAATGAATATAAAAAAAAAAAAAAACGGATAGATCTTCTCAACGAAGTTTGGAAGGAGTTCAATTAGTTTAGCGATTGCATTGCGCTTCACGAGGAAGTGTAAGGCTATGTCGATCCGGAGATTGACAATGCGGTCTACGAAGCAAAATACCTAAGGGCAAGCGCTATTCTCAAGGAAAGGAGTAATAACCTACAACCGGGGACATCTACAAGCGGTGCGAGTGGCAGCAACGGGCTACACTCGAACAACGATGCAATCTTAAACTTGCTGCAACAAAACCAACAACTATTTGAGCGACTTGCTGTAAGTCAGAGCACACCGAACTCGCCTGATCATGTTGGTGGTGACGTCACATTTGCGAATTCTCGGAACTCGGTACTCACGGCGAATTCAAATCTGAGCGAACTGCCTAAAATTCAAATCAAACGGTTCTCGGGCAACTACACAGAGTGGCCATCCTTTCAAGACATACATATATGAAAACACAATTCATAACAAACAGCATTTGTCCAACACACAGAAGTTCCATCACTTAAAACACTTCTCGTTGATGAGGCTGCCAACTTGGTTCGACACTTGGCAATTACGGACACGGCTTACAACACTGCATGGGAACGTCTTAAGGAAAGATACAATCGTCCACGGCACATTGTAAACTCGTTTTTGGAACAGTTTATGAGCCTGCCAACAACTACAAAGATCGATGCAACAGTTCTACGGAAGGTTTCGGACGGAGCAAACGAAATTGTTCGTGCATTGGATGCGGTGAATCAGACGGGACGCGACTGTTGGATCATCTATCTAGCCCTAGAGAAACTTGACGCTGACACACGGCGCAGGTGGATTGAGCGCAGCATGGAGACAGACTCACCCACTCTAGAGGAATTTTTCAAGTTTCTCGATTCTCGCTGCGAGGAACTGGAGCTGAGCAAAAGGGAGCTTGCGACTGGAAGCAAGACAACAACACATCCTGAAAAGCCAAAACGGATCACACAATCGATGGTTGCGGTTGAAAGTAGTGGCTGCACCAAATGCAGATCTACAGAACACACTCTATATGGCTGTCAGCAGTTTCTGGATATGTCTGGACTGCAGAGGCGATCATTTGTGAAGGAGAAATCACTATTCTACAACTGCTTGCGACCTGGTCATGGGGTCAACAGGTGCAAGTCAACATACAAGTGCAGGCAATGCAAAGGAAATCATCACTCCCTTCTTCACGTCCAATCGAATCCACAGGCTAGTGGGAATCTTGCCCAGATAGCGGAGGCGGGCGAGCAAAACTTTAGCGCGTCTAACACAAACTCAGTGACACTCAGTCATTTGGCCCAAGGAGCGGGCACACAAAAGGTTGTATGAGCACAAGGCACTGCAAAATCTACACATCTAACGGAATTCAAACGAAGCATATTACCAACTGCTATGGTGTATGTTAAAAACGCAAAACGTGACCACGTAACATGCCGTCTTCTATTGGACACAGGATCAGAGCTGTCTTATGTATCTGAGCGTTGCATCCAAGCTCTCGGATTGACACGGTCGGCATCACGCATTTTGGTTACGGGAATCTCTTCCGTAAAAGCAGACACGACAAGGGGATGCAGCACGCTGCAAATCAAGTCTCGCATATCCGATGATCGTTTGGTTGTTTATGCCCTCGTGCTAGGCAAAATCATCTCTGGAACGCAAAAATATCGACGCATCGACACTAGAGTTATTTAAGGATCTGCAGCTGGCGGATACACATTTCAACGCAAACACACCAGTAGATATACTATTGGGAAGCGAACACGTATGGTCAGTGTTCACTGGACGAAAGATGTACGACAACAAGGGTAATCTTATCGCTATTTCCTCGGTATTCGGATGGGTAATCACTTCACTCATCACATCGAATGCAAGCAACGCTATTGCATTAACCACAACAATGGATATCGACAACACGCTTCAGAAGTTTTGGGAACTGGAGAACGTTCAAAGCAACAAGAAATTGGAACCAGAAGACGACCAGGTCGAGAAGCACTTTCTCGCCACCCACAGTCGCGATGAAAACGGGAAGTATATCGTTGAACTTCCATTCAACACGGAAAGTCCTGAATTCGGAGAAACTCTACATGGAGCTCTTAAACGTTTCAAATCGGTGGAGCGTCGACTACAACAAAACGAGCAGCTGCGGACACAGTACGTATACTTTATGCGGGAGTATATCAATCTGGGGCACATGCGTGAGGTGCCGCCAGAGGATATCGCTACTGGGAATCACTTCTTTCTTCCCCACCACCCAGTGCTAGGCCGAAAACTGCGAGTGGTCTTTGATGGATCCTTTCGCGACGCTAACGGTAAGGCGTTAAATGACACTCTTTTCACAGGGCCCAGTATCCAGCGCGAACTATTTGCTGTGTGCCTACGCTTTCGAATGTACAAGTTCGCATTCTCAGCGGACGTCGTTAAAATGTTCCGCCAGATATGGGTAAACGAAAAGCACAGAAACTACCAGAAGATCGTTTGGAGAGAGGATCTATCCGATCCGATCAAGCATTTCCAATTGTGCACTGTAACCTACGGAACGTCATGTGCACCATTCCTGGCGGACCGAGTGCTGGAACAACTCGCCGTGGATCATCAAGACGAATACCCGAATGCTTCAAAAATCCTACTGGAGGATTTTTATGTAAATGATGTTCTTACTGGATCAAACAATGAGGATGAACTACGTCGAAACCGAGACGAGTTGATTCAGCTGATGTCGTGCGCAAATCTTGAACTCGGGAAATGGGTATCCAATACCTCATTTATACAAAAGGATGATACCAACGCACAATCTTCGCCAATCCTAGATAAGACATTCTGACGTACAACATTGGTCTAGCGGCAAATCCTGACTGCACAAAGAGACAAGTCTTGTCCGACGTTTCCAGGATATTTGATCCTCTCGGACTCTTGGCACCCATTGTAATACAGTTTAAGATTATTTTCCAAAAACTCTGGCTCTTAAACTTGGATTGGGATGACCCACTCCCAACTAAACTAGCGGACAACTGGCTGAAGTGGAGAGCAGATCTAGACACTCTACAAAAATTCCAATTACCACGCTTCGTTGCCAACGACGCAGACAATATCGAACTTCACGGATTTTCGGATGCCTCAACCAAGGCGTATGCTGCTGTGGTGTACAGCAGAGTTACAAATGACGACGGATCCATCTCGGTGTCCCTTGTGGCTGCAAAGACAAGGGTGGCTCCACTGAAACAACAATCCTTGCCACGCCTGGAGCTTTGCGCAGCACTTCTTCTAAGCCAACTCATTCGATCGATCTCTTCTAGATTACGCCACAAGAACATAAGTGTTTTTGCCTGGTCCGACTCATCAATAGTGCTCTCCTGGTTATCCTATGCACCAGCCCAACTAAAGACTTTTGTTGGAAACAGAACCTCGGAAATCTTTGATACTCTTCCTAGGAAGGCCTGGCGGCACGTAGACTCCAAATCAAACCCAGCTGACTGTGCTTCCAGGGGTTTGACGGCTGCTGACCTCATCGATTTCCATTTGTGGTGGAATGGACCTTTGTGGTTACGAGACCAGGATCAATACCTGGTAAAGTTGAACGATTCACGTTTTGGTTTATCTCTTTCAGACAAACGCATTCAAGGAGAAGTCAAGTCCAACTGTTTGGCTACAGTGGCTTTTGCAACTCAGGTTCATCCACTCGATGAGCTCGGTCACATTGTCGCCTATGTGAAGCGATTCATTCAACGCACACAAAACCCGTCCTGCGATAGGGCGTCAAGAGCTCTTACATTTGAAGAAATTAAGGCAGCAAGGATCATTTGTATAAAACATGCGCAGCACTGTTTCCACGAGGACTATCAATTGCTCCTTGCCAAGAAACCCCTAAGGAACCGATCGCAGCTGGTCAAACTTGCACCAATGATAGACGAAAACGATTTGCTGAGGGTAGGCGGAAGATTGCACCAATCGCAGTTGTCACGAGAGGCAAAACACCCAGTTTTGCTACCAAAAACGCACCGAATTTCGAAGCTGATCCTGGAACACGAGCACCGAGTAAATCTTCACTCTGGCGTTTCTTCCCTGTTCGTAATCGTTCGGCAGAGATTCTGGATAATTGGAGCACGTAATCTCATTCGCAGAATAACACACGACTGCTTATGCTGCTTTCGTCATCGCCACCACACCGCCCAACAACAAATGGCTGTCACTCAAGCCCTTCCATTTGTCAATACTGGCTGCGACTATGCAGGTCCTGAAGGTCTTTCTGAAGGATGCCAAAGTTCGGAAGCCACGTATCAGCAAGGGCTACATTTGCCTGTTCGTCTGCATGGTCACCTCGGCCATACACCTGGAACTTGTCACAGACCTGACAACAGACCCCTTCTTGGATGCCTTGCAGCGCTTCATATCCCTGCGTGGCAAGTGTAGCAAGGATCTACAGCGACAACGGAACCAACTTTATTGGAGCTAAGCGATCCCTCAACGAAATGCAAGAATTGATTTATCACAACGACATAAGGACATCGTCACATCCACTCTGGCGGATGATGGAATTCAGTGGGTACTCATTCCTCCGAGAGCTCCTGGAGGAAAATGGGAGTCGGAAGTTCGATGTGTAAAACTCCATCTGCGCCGAGTCACCGGCAACTCAACGCTCACCGTCGAAGAAATGCGCACCTTGCTTGCTCAAATCAGCGCAGTAATAAATTCACGCCCCTTATGCTACACATCTGATACCGAAGACAACTACTTATCACCCGCCCACTTCTTAATTGGGCGACCGTTAACCACCGTGCCAGATCCTGACTTAAGCCACATCCCTGTGGGCCGATTAGGATATTGGCAAAGCATCCAGGCTATGCTTCAAGGATTCTGGAAGAAATGGCACCAGGAGTATCTTACTACTCTGCAACAACGTCCTAAATGGACCACTTCAACACCCAACCTCTCGATCGATGATGTAGTTCTCGTTAAGGAGTCTAATACACCACCAGCATCTTGGCACATCGCACGGGTTATGGAAACCTATCCAGGGAAGGACAATTTCGTTCGAGCAGTCAAGCTGAAGACATCAACAGGAGAGATGACCAGGCCAATCACGAAGATTGCCGTTTTGCCCAGTTCAGAAACTGTGTTTCAGGGCGGGCCGGGATGTTCCTGAACGGTTGCAGTCTTTAATAACCTCTCATCATTAGGCGCATTTTGCCATCTCTATCTTATGTAACAGAATACCGACATACATATATATATATACTTTTTCGAACTGGCAACGCTGCTACGTTGGCGTCTTTTTGTGAAATTCAGATCAGTATCAAATAGGCTTCGGAACTGGCAAGAATAAAATTACACACAGTCCACACATCCAAGTCGTTTATATTTCCAAAGAAAGTTAGAATATTCCCATGACGGAAACTATTCGACCCGCTCGGGTTATTCAAGCTGTGCGATACTTGGTTAGCACTGAGCTCTACAGAAAGCACAACATTTGCTTTGCCCGTGATTGGCTTAATCAAATGGGAGCCGAAGAAGAGATACCTTTCATCGCAGATGAATCTGACCGAGAAGTCGTAGAAGAGCTTCTTCGTCAACATTCTCATTCTCAATCAAATGACGCGCAAGAAGGTGATTTAAATCCCGGAGGTCATGAAACCCTATTAGAAATCGATGATATTGGACTTCAGCGTATTGCTATGGCTCCCGGAGAAGGCCGCATTCCAACAAATTTAACCCTTGACGACGACGCAGAAGAACTTTCCTTCCCAACTATTTCTTGCGGCGAAATATTTAAGGGGAATTCGACCTATGCAAAAAAAGCAAGATCGCAAATTCGCTTTTACGGAGGAGGATCTCCTAAAGTCTGTTTCCGAAGAAGAATCGGCCATGTTTAATAATTTTGAATATTTTCTCAGCCATCTTGAAATTTCATATGAGGAGTACAAGTTCGCCATTCGGTCTAGTTTAAAAAAGCCCCAAGTATTTCTTCGACCCCAGTTTTCTGATAGGTTGCTGAATGCTTATAATAGAAATATTTAAGGCTTGCATAGAGCAAACATGGATATTCAATTCATTCTAGATGCTTACGCCTGTTGTAGTTATATAATTAACTACATAAATAAATCCAACCGTGGCGTGTCGCAACTGCTTCGAGAAGCAATGACAGAAATAAGCCATGGAAGTGTTTCCGTCAAAAGAAAATTGCAGCATTTAGGAAGCAAGTTTATTAACGCTACATAAATATCTGCCCAAGAAGCTGCATACAACATTTTAGGTTTACACTTGTCTGAGGCTAGTGAAGGGAATGTTTTTATTAACACTTGCCATACAGATAAAAGGGTCCGGATAGTCCGATCAAACAGAGAATTAAAACAGCTTCCCGCAAACTCAACAGATATTTTTGAGCGAAATTTACTTGATCGATACGTGCAAAGACATGAACAACTAGAATCGTTATGTCTTGCGGAATTTGCGGCTTGGTTCAAATTCTCCAAGCTAAATGCACGGTCAGAGATGTCAAACGAAGAAAATGACGAACCAATCGACTTTGATGCAGATGAAGAAAATAACGTTGCTGCACAAAGTTACCAAATGCTGGATGGGACTGGTAGGGTAAAAAGACGTAATCATGCCCTAATTCTTAGGTGGCTTCGCTTCAGTTTAAGCTCTTCTCCATCAGATTATTTTAGAGAGCATGTTATGCTCTTTTTCCCATGGAGAAGTGAAGATACGGAACTCATTGCAAACGACAATGAAAGCACATTTAGAAATAATTTTGAAATTATTAAACGCAATAAAGAGCAGTATGATGTGTTTGACGACATGGAGTTAGAGAGAGTTCTTCAAGATCTGCAATATGTGGATAGAGAAGAAAACGGCCCCCATCCCGAAGGGCCAGCCTCTCAATACCTTGATGAAGAGTTCTGAGCTTTGGCAGTCCCCGACGTCGGCCAAAACGTAAATGCACTCCAAGATGAAAATGATTGAAATGGCGAACTTCCTCTTATAAGACTTCCTCCGATAGTATCTGACGATAACCTTTGCTCGCTTACCCAGTCTCTCAACTTTAAGGAACGCCAGTATTACGCCCACGTAATGTATAATGTTGCAGCCAAAAAAACATTTTATGAATATGTTGGTGGAGGGGCCGGAGTGGGAAAAAGCAGATTGATTTCTACAACATTTCAGTCTATAACTTGGCGAGCAAATAAACTTCCTGGGGCAACAGATTCCGCAAATGTTTTACTTTGTGCTCCTACTGGAAAAGCAGCTTTTGGGAATGGGGGACTAACGCTTCATTCAGATTTCTCCCTTCCTGTTAATCAAACATCTGGTCCTTTAAGACCCTTAAGCAATGACACTTTAAATACAATGCATTGCAAGTTGCTTGATATCCAATTAATTATTATAGATGAGATCTCTATGGTCGGATCAAAAATGCTTGGATACTTAGATCAAAGACTTTGTCAAATTTTTAGAAGTCAAGATGTAAGTTTTGGGGGCAAGTCTATAATAGTGTTTGGAGATCTGAAGCAGCTTAGTCCAGTTGGAGATCGTTGGATATTCGCAGAATGTAACGGAAATAATGCGGCAACGTGACGGCCACGCTTTTGCTTTGGCTTTGAATAATATGTCTGAAGCCAACATGACAAATGCAGATATTGAGCTTTTCAGGACAAGAGTTCTTCCAGTAACCGATGTTCCTGACGATGCAATTCACTTATTCTGTTCTAATGCTGACGTAAACCATTACAACTCCCAAAAACTTGCCCAAATTAGTACTGAAGAATTTGTGTCAACTGCAGTAGATACAGTTAAGTCAGCTAATATGTCTGAAAGAAATCGAGAATCAACTCTTAGGCATGCCCAAAACATGAAGACCTCTGAAACTCAGGGTCTACCATATATTTTACACCTGAAGACTACTGCAAAATATATGGTTACCGTCAATATTGACACAAATGATGGACTTGTAAATGGGGCAACTGGTCAATTAATGCGAATTGACAACTGTATGGTTAACGGCTCATTATTAGTTACTGGACTGTGGATTAAGTTTACAGATGCCACTGTCGGTACTATAGCTAGGTCAAAAGTTCGAGGAAATCATCACCCAGACTGCACTCCAATTTATAAAACAGCCCGAGTATTCAAACGCGGAAATTCGGGACATTCTTCTATTGATCGAAAACAATTTCCAGTTGTTCCTGCTGAGGCTATTACCATCCATAAGAGCCAAGGAGCAACCTACAGCAAAGTCGCAGTGCACCTTAAAAGAGGCATTAAGCGAGCTTCGTTGTACGTAGGTTGCAGCAGAGCAACTAGCGCATCGGGCCTTTTCCTTTTAGGTGACTTTGTCCCTCCAACTAGATTTGGAGCTACAAATGTTCAAGTAGAACTTGAACGTTTAAAAGGGGAAAAGGCTTTGACTACGCATTATGAATTTATGGTCAATGAAAATGAGGATATCTCTTTATATTACCACAACGTGGAATCTCTTCGCGCTCATCGCGAAGATGTTGCCAACGACAACATTATTTGTTCTGCCAACTTTTTATGTTTTGTTGAAACCTGGACTCTTCCACAAGAAGAGTACACTTTAAGGGATTTCGACATTATAAGAAGAATAGATTGCAATCGTTTGAATGGTATTGGGAAGAACGGAATACTTATTTATGCTAAACAAAACATTTCGCAAAATGTATTATTTCTGTTTGAGACAAAGAAGTCCACAAACACAAGGGCAACGTATCAATCGATTGTATTTAAATATCTTGACACGTCATTTATAATTGTTTATAGGAGTCCCGGATTTCCTATTGCAAGATTTCGAAATGAAATTAAAGCTGATGTGGGAAAAGAATGGATAATACTAAAGTAGTAATATTAGGAGATTTTAATATTTGCAGATCCAAAGGGATATTAATTTATTTATTTCTATCTGTCAACGTAGTTTTCAAAATTGTATATATGCAGGGTCCTCTTTTAGAAAAGATGACGCTGACTTAAATAGTATGATGATATGCTTTATTCACATTCGACTGATTAACTTAGGTTTTACAAAAATATACGTGTGCTTATGAACTGTACTTTGCGAGGTTCTGGCAGCTAGTGAGTATGGCGGTGCGTTGCCACTTTACACTCACGTTGCAACTGGGTATCGAATATTACTTAAGAATATCGAGTGTTACTTAGGAATATCGAGTACAGAAAGGGAAAGACATTAGATCAGTAGGCGAGACCGCTTCTAGTGGTCCTTGTCTCTCCAGTACCGCATCCCACAATCGGCCCTCCTGACGCAGGATTCGTCCCGAATGCCTTCATGTACTCTGCGACGGTTGATGTCTTATAAGGCCCATCCCCTTCTCCTACCCTTTCAACTTCGTATCTTCCATGGTTTCCTACTTTAACTACTTTATACGGCCCTAGGTACTTTCCTTTCAATTTCAAACCAGTACCATACTGGGTGCGTTTGATAGCTACCAAATCGTTTAACTGGAACTTCTTTTCGACCTTTCTTTTTGAATCAAAAGCTTTCTTGTTCTCCGCTTGGATACTCTGAATGTTCTCCCTTGCTTCCTTCCTTAGTTTGTCGCGTTCATCATCTAACTCTGCAATCAAACAATCCTGTATCAACGACTTGAGCTGGACATCTCCTGGGATACGCATATCTAGTCCTGTTAGCAGTTTGAATGGTGAAACTTTGGTACTCCTTGGCTCAGTGTTGTTTATGATCTGCTGTACCTTACCTACATGCTTATACCAGCACCCTGGGCTTTCAAGGGTTAGTTTTGAGAGCATCGGAACAACTATTTTATGCATGCGTTCTACTTGTCCGTTTCCCCTTGGTACGCCTGTTGCAATCAGCAAATGTTGGATCTTCTCCCTATCGCAGTACTCTTTGAACAGGTGGGATGTGAATGCAGCTCCACGATCTGACACTATCCTATACGGATTTCCAAAACAAACAGCCTGGCGCTCCAAACAAGTCACTACTTCATCAACCCCTGTGCTTCGCGTAGGATACAACCATACGTACTTGGAAAAGGCATCTACAATCACGAAAATGTGATTATATCGTTTTTTTGGTAATTCCATCGGACCAACATGATCTACATGGTATGTGACGAGCGGCTTGTCTCCTTTGTCTATCGGTGTAAGGAACCCTTCTTGCCTACCAGCCTTCGCATTCACAAGGATGCACTCTACGCAGCTATCGACCACTCGCGCTACTTTCTCTTTTAGCTTCGGAATGTAGTACGACTTCTCAGTCAAATCCTGAGTTTTCTTGGATGAGAAATGTCCTTGCTTGTGACTGTTCTGGATGATTTCGGTTTCCATGAGTGCAGGAACTACGAGCAACTCTTTGTTAGGATCCTTGAACAGAACTTCGTTCACGATGTAGAAGTCTTCATAGCCCTTGGTGTCAACGACACTTTTGAGCACCTTCGTCCACTCATCTAACAGCTGTGCTTCCCGCAAACGATGAAACAAACTGTCAGTCAACGTATAACATGACACCCTACTCAACGCATCGACATGTCTCATCTTCGAACCTGACCTGTGCTCTATTTCGTAATCGAAATCTTGTAGGTACATCGCCCATCTAGACACTCTGAGCGGAATCTCTTTCTTCTTCATGGTCATGGTAAAAGCGTTACAGTCCGTAATGATTTTAAACTTCTTCCCTAGAACGTACACCCGCCACTTTACCAAGGCTCCGATAACTGCAAGTACTTCCAGTTCATAGGAATGATACTTTTCTTCACACGGCTTGGTTTTACGGCTCATGTAGAAAACTGGATGCCACAAGTTATCACAGGGATCTCGTTGAAGCAAAACGGCTCCAAATCCGAACTTGGATGCATCGGTATGAATTTCTGTGTCCAGCGAATGATTATAGAGCTTCAGAACTGGTCCACTGATCAACGCTTCCTTAAGCTTTTTGAATGCTGCTAACTGCTGGTCTTGAAACTCGAATCTTACCTCCTTGCGTAACATGTCAGACAACGGCTTGGCAATTACGGCGTATCCTTCCACAAACCTACGGAAGTATGACGTCAATCCTAAGAATCTTTGGACTCCTTTCTTGTCGCGCGGAATCGGAAAATCAGCAACTGCTTGAGTTTTCTCATTACCTGGCTTGATGGTACCGTTTTCAACGACATAGCCTAAGAAGTGAACTTTGCGCTTCAACACCTGACATTTACTCCAATTTATGCGCAAGCCATTTCCTTGTGCCACTTCCAAAACTCGCTTCAACTTCTGCACGCCCTCATCGATACTCTTGCTCGAAATGATCACATCGTCCATGTATACAACCGCATCCTCGTTCTTAATCGAATCACGCATAACTGCCATGATAAACCTGGTAAACACTGCTGGAGAGTTTGTTATACCGAAGGGTACAAACAGGAACTCATACTGACCACTCTGAGTTACGAACGATGTATACTTTTGGGATTCTGGCGAAACAGGAACGTGAAAGAAACCATTAGTCAAATCTAGAGTTGTAAAAACTTGTCCACCTTGCAGCTTTTCGATCACACAGTCCATTTGAGCTGTTGGGAAGTTATCTCGGACAATCTTTTCATTTAACTTTCGGTAATCGCAACACAAGCGCTTCTTCCCGTTCTTCTTATCTACAAGCACCACTAGCGAAGCAAACTCGGATGTACTAGGCTTGATTATCCCTTCCTCTAGCCATTCTTGAACCTGGTCATCGACAATTTTCTGATCGCAATAAGCTAATCGTCTCGGATGTTGGAAAACAGGCAACTCGTCCGTCAACAAGATCTTCATCTCGACTGGTGAAGTGAGATTTCTTTTTGGCTTGTAATTTTCGATCAATGACTCCACTTCAGAAGCTACTTCCTGACTCAAGTGCTCTAAATCTACTGCTGAAACTGTCTTAGAGTCTTTCGTGCTGATCATGCACAGACTTTCGAATTCACTAATTAGCTGCATACAAGTACTTTGCCCTGCCTGGTTATCGTCTGATCCTGTCGTTGGTCTTTGCTGAACACTTTGAACTCTTGGCGAAAATATAGTGCCAGACTTGGTTACCATCATGTCTATGCTGTTTAAGATTGTTGTGCCTAAGATTGCGTCAAACTTCATATCGTCATCTGGTATGACATGAAACTCGACCGACATGTCGATTCCATCGATAACGACCTTTGTAACGAAGCTTCCGAATGTTAGCACCTGACTTTCACCGATACCTGTCAAAACTCTCTGACGACCCATCAGACTGCCTACTCCAACGCCTAGCTTCAAGAACACACGCCTACGCATCAAACACAATTCAGCACCTGTGTCCACAAGTCCTTTGAATTCTGAATTCCTACACATCACAGATTTCAATTCCAAGCTTGAAGAAAAGGACTCACGCGATGGTTGTGAAACGACTTTATCGTCCTGGACGACATTGGTTGCTCTCTCTGTTTTGACCTGTACATCTGCTTTGCATTGCGCTGCTCGGTGTCCTGGTTGATCGCATTTAAAACATTTCTCCTTCACGGGACAGTCTTTCTTCATGTGCGACGAATCTCCGCACCGAAAACATTTCCTAACTGATCCACCTACCGCATCTTGTTTTGTGACATGCACAGCCTTGCTACCCTGTAGACCATACTTGTTAACTGGTTTGGATGATCCACGGGATTTTTGATACGCGTCGATTTGTAACTTAAGATCCTTAAGGTTTCTGGCCTGGTATAGCATTGCCTTATTTGATCTAGCATCTGGGATACCCTCAACGAAATACTCGATCAAACTTTCTTCCTCCAAACAAATGGGCTTTGCAATTTCCATAAAAGCATAAAGGAACTCGTGCAAGGATTCACCCTTATGCTGCTGTCGTTTTCCCAACCTGCGATGAACTTCTGCTGAGGATAACTTGATTCCAAACTCCTCCAACAAAGCCGATTTCAAGCTTGCCCAGTCTTTGATATTCCTCTGGCTACGGACAAACATCTTTGCTGCTCCACTAAGCAACTGTTTTGCATACACAAACAACTGTAAAGGGTTCCACTCAACTGTAGCTGCACAATCCTCCAACTCTCCTATCCATTGGTTTATATCTGGAGAACTCGACCCAGAAAACTGCGAAACACTGCCCTCTACATCTTTCAACGTGAACCATGATCTACCCTGCCTTTCATTTCCTAGTCCTTGATGCCAACCTGCTGCGTTTGGCCGATTTATAGTGGTTTCTGCGGACGTTACTGATAGACCATCTTCACCATTATCCTCCGTTTCCGACTCACCATCGTTGTTTAGACCATAGAAGGTCAACAACCTCTCTTGCAATTCCGCTTTTAATCCAGTCGTACCCAATTGCAACTCCGACAACTTCCGACGCAACTCTTCAACTCGCAGTGCCAAGATCTCGTTTTTCTCCATTTTACAACTTGGTCCTGTAGATTATTAAGATTAAACAATGTTTTCTTAAATTTAGTATCAAAAGCAAATTGTAAATAGATTAACCACCCTGTCTCTGGAACTGCTTGATTTCAATGTTACCCCACTACTTTACAAACGACTTGAAATAAACTTTCCGGCAACACTCCTCCAAAAGTTCAGCCACTCGCTCAATGATGTCGCTTTTGGTCGTCGTCGTATTTCTTTGCCACGCTTCCCGCTTTTGTAGCGTCACACATACAATGAAGACTTCCAAACTCAACTGGAACTTTCTGGATGCTTTCGTCTGCTGCCAAGATCTGTGCACCAGCCTTCCGCTTGCACAATCCTGCACGCACGCTCCGATGACCACACCAGATCCAATGTCTTGCTCGTTGTATCTCCACTGCTTCCAGCCCGTGTCTGCTGCTTCCCAGATCTCCAGCCACGATTCGCTGCCTCCTAATCCTTTCAGCACTTCGTCCGCTCGTTCTCCAAGTTCTTGCCTTTGCAAAAGCCACCAACTGTGTCTGCTTTCTGCGCCAGCCTTCTTTGTCACACTCCAGCCAAATTGCTTATGACGATTTGAAGATATCTAGCCGATTTGCTCAATTTCACCAGCTCTCTGCACGCACTCCACGTGTTTTTTGCCAAGGTTAAAGTTCTGTCGAATGGCTACATCTCGGTTGAGCCCCCAAAAATTGCAGGGTCCTCTTTTAGAAAAGATGACGCTGACTTAAATAGTATGATGATATGCTTTATTCACATTCGACTGATTAACTTAGGTTTTACAAAAATATACGTGTGCTTATGAACTGTACTTTGCGAGGTTCTGGCAGCTAGTGAGTATGGCGGTGCGTTGCCACTTTACACTCACGTTGCAACTGGGTATCGAATATTACTTAAGAATATCGAGTGTTACTTAGGAATATCGAGTACAGAAAGGGAAAGATATTAGATCAGTAGGCGAGACCGCTTCTAGTGGTCCTTGTCTCTCCAGTACCGCATCCCACATATATATATATAAATTATAATATTTTCCACCTCGTGGATTGTGACCTTGACGTGGTGTGGGGGCTGAGTACGTGAAATTGTTTTAATATCACTGAAGCTAGCAACCATCCTTAAAATGTAACATAGTGTTACTAACATTGATTATTTCTTATAGCTGCAAGGGTATTCAAACTTCGGCTGGCCGAAGTTAACTTCCTTTCTTGTTTTTTGGCGATAGTAATCAGCTGTACTAGAATAGCGCTGTTATGCTTGGTTTCAAACCACAGATGTTAGTAAGCCCAGCTTACTTAGTATTTATTTTGGGAATGCCAACTGACCAGGGCTGGCATGATCAGCTGTACCAGGGGAGCTCTGGAAAGCTTAATTGCCAACATGGCGTGATTACCGGCTGCGATGCATTTCCGCTGGCAGCCTAGACCGCCTAGACATGGTCCGATGGAGCCGATTTGTGGCTTAGAAACCATGGACAAGTTGCGCTTGGAAATCGAGAAGGCCCAGAAATTTATAGAATTTCTGCACAAGGAAGTCGACAGCGTCAGTTCAGCCAGTGGCGCCAAAGGCCACAATTCGCAGAATTTTAAGAATTTAAGAGCGAGTTGGCGAGGGAAGCCGCGGTTCTGCGAACATGCTACAAGGAAATTTCGAGAACTTGCAACAACTTGGCTGCGCAGATTACGGTGACAACAATGGCAGAGATGCGCATCGAACTTCTGACGAAATCGTGACACAGCGCCCCGTGGAGAGGGCTGAGTTTTCGTCAGCTGGATTTAATCTAGCCAAGGAAATTTTGATGGACTTGGCCGAGAAGATTCCTGTACGATCCTGGACCTCCCAATGGGACAACATATCCACGTTGTATGACCTATCGGACACCCAGCGAAGTTGCTGATCAGCAAACTAAAAGGCAGCGCTTTGAAGTGGATGCATGCGGATCCTTCTCGTTTTGTTAAACCAACGAGTGAGTTGCTGCAGCAATTACAACTTGCTTTTGGTGGTAACGAGTCGAAGGCAGACATAATGCGAAAATCTGTGGCAACCGAATGAAAAATTCGCGATGTACTTTGAAGAGAAGAGCAGGCTGGCCCGAGATGTCAACAAGGAGGAGGACGAGCTACTGGATGGACTAATTGTTGGCATACCGACGATTAACTTACGCACGCAGGCCAAGTTACAGTGCTTTAAGAATCCTGGAAGGATGCTTAGAGCTTTCGCTGACATAATGCTGCCAACAAGGGCTGCTGGGAGCAACAAGGTGCAGTCTTCGAAAACCGATAAAGCGAGCAAGGAGACGCGTTGCTACAACTGCAAAGGTGGAAAGGTGCATTGGGCTAATCAAAAGATGATAAAATACAAGAGATTAGGAACATTTTAGAAAATAGTGAGCACAAATGGTTTGAAATGAGGAATGGTGTTATATACAAGAAAAGTAAAGACAAGAGGATTTTATTTTATGTGCCGAATCGGATGGAGGATCATGTTTTATATAAGTATCACGACGACACAAAACGATAGAAGCAATTGGAAAAAGCTACTGGCTTCCAAACATGAAGAGTAAAGTTTCTGATCATGTTCAAAATTGTTTGAAGTGTATAGCATATTCTCCAAAGGTAGGCAAAGGTGATGGATACTTGCACAGTATCCCAAAGGGCCATAAGCCTTTCGAAATCATTCACATAGATCATTATGGACCTGTGGATAATAGTATATTGAAAAAGCACATATTAGCTGTTGTAGATGGGTTCACAAAATTTGTTAGGCTGTATACGGCCAAAACACTCGGCTGAGGAACTTGTGAGATGGTTCCAAAGTCGCCTAGCTGGGGCAACCGAGCGGGTCGCAGGTTGCGGATAGCGGACGACCTCTCTCGAGGTCAACTGTGAATATGCTGGTGGGATAAGTCAAACACGGTACCGTGGACGGAAACCCCAGTAAATAAACAGTCCCGGACAGCCAGCGGGTATTTTGCAACGAAGCAATACCGACGATGCGAGTTGTTCAGCCGCATCTAAATCAGTGGTCGGCACACACATACCATCACAAGTTTGCCTTGTATTAGTGTGAGTGTAACAAACACGAAGTTTGCGCGCGGCGTGCTGAAGCGAGACGTTTCTCTGCTTTGCACTGAGATCCTCTGCCGCAGCAACAAAAAAGCGAGCCGAAGTTGAGAAAAAAATTACCCGAAGACCCATGCCGAAGTCACACGAACATGTACGTTATACGTGAGCGAGCAGAGGATGGGCAGAACACTTCCCTATGCTCACTAGATAGGCCGCTGCCGACCACTGATCTAAATAGTTGCTTTACACAAACCCACTCCCAACACAACACCTACCCAACTCCCCTCCCAAACAACATCTCACTCCGGGCCGGACTACGGTGTAATACGGACCGTGCCAAGAGTCAGCCTGGCTGGGGGCCCGGATCAAAAATAGCCCAGTCTCAAACGGTGTGCTCAGGGACATGGCGACCCCCTGTTCTAACTATCGCCTTACCCGGGCATCGCGGATCTCTGCCCGGGCGGACTTTTCCCCTTCTCCGCAACTCGTGGGACCAAATTATGGAACATATCAAGAAAACAAACAACACAACACAAAACACAGAGACGGGTACTCTTGAAAAACCCATGGATAAGACGAACACTGGTTCCACCTTCCATACCAGCACGGCCCAGAAAGGGCCGCATCCCAAACTGGGGATGATGGGTGGCAGAAAGCCACCGACGTGCTCATCTGCGCCGAAAGCAACGGTAGGCACTGCCAAGGCGCTCGGGCCACCCGCTGGTGCAAAATATACATACGCAGAAAGGCGGACTGCCGCCCAGACTCTGCGCTCACACACCAGGAGCACCGTTGCCACGCCTTCGCCTGAATGGCTAAAGAAGGTAGAGTGGGCAAGGAAGGTGCTCCCAAACTACGGGCAGGAAAAGCCCACTCAAGAGGCGACTCAGGCGAAAAGGCAGCGATCCCTCGAACTACCCGGGCCATCGGCGAAGAGATCAAAGCTCCAGCCATCGGTCTCTTTCGCCGAAATCACGAAGAATCGTGTACTACTCGGCCTGATTGACAGGGGAAATCCGGAGAGCAGGATCCCTAGAAACAAGTGGAAGGCAGTGGAGTCCCACCTTTCCCTCATTTGCCTGCGCATGGTACGAGAGAAGCCAGGCACCTCGCCCTGTTGCATGGACGCGGGCTGGTACCAGGGCAGCGTCAAGGTGGTAGCATGCGACAGTCAGCGGTCGGCTGACATGTACAAAATGGCGACAAGCAAGCTCGGCGAGGTTTACGAAGGGGCGAACAGTAGACCCCGAGCCAGGATCTGGATTCCAGCAGCGATCAAGACGCCGGAGGACATCCTCTTCATGTTGCAACAATGCAACCCGCACCTCCCCACGAAGGACTGGAAAGTCGTCAAGGTGGAGGAGCATGAAGGGGATGTCAACCAGGCGGTTTTGGTCCTGAACAAGGAGTCAGTAGCTCCGATCGAGACTGCTCGTGGAGTGCTGAACATCGGGTTCAGTGCGATACACATCAAAGTGTATAAGGGCGACTCCAACGCCGCTAGCAGCTCTGCCGGCAACCCAGCCGAGCAGGTGCTTGCTGAGGAGTTGGAGGCACCTGGTGGGCCGGAGGACGGCTACTCTACCGATTCGTCGCTGAGCAGAGAGATGCGTGCGCTCGGACCGGCAATCGAGGACGTGGACCTCAGCGACACAGAGGAGGCCGACGTCACTGTGGTGGAGGTTGAAGCTGTAGATGTCACTAAGACTTCTACAAATAAACCTTCACCACAGTAAAGCAGCATCTGCTGCACTTCTGCTTCGCCTGACAGAAGGCGGAGCCGACCTAGTCCTCGTACAGGAACCTTGGGTGGTAGGAGGCAAGGTTGCTGGACTAGGAACAAAGGAATACAAACTTATGCTTGACCCCAAAGAAGGTAAAATTCGAACCTGCATATTAGCCAAAAGGCATCTTAGTATATTTCTACTTCGCAATTACAGCAACGGAGACAACACCGCAGTAAGCCTGGAGCTGCAGAGTGGCTCTATAAGGGTTCTATCGGCCTATTTGGCCTTTGAGAAGGAAAACCCCCCAGATGCGCTGGTCAGAGGACTAGCAGAGGAATGCGAAAAGCTCAAGTACGGATTGGTAATAGGCTGTGACGCCAACGCCCATCACACCCAGTGGGGTTGCCCTAACAACAACGACAGAGGTGAGTCTCTTTTTGATTTTATTCTAAATTCGAACCTATTTTTATGCAATAGGGGCAATGTCCCTACTTTCATAACTAAAGCTTGCCAAACGATCATAGATCTAACCTTGGTATCAGATTCTCTCGTAGGCGCAGTCAAAAACTGGGCAGTCTCTGACGAGCACTCCTTCTCGGACCATAGATTCATAGAAACCGTAACAGCTTCGCCAACCCCAGACGAGTAGACTGGCACAGGTACAAAGAAGTTCTGACAAATATCCTCCCCATGTAACCGTCAGAAAGCATCACAAACCCACATGAGCTGGACGAAACAGTATACAAGTTCACAGAGGCATGCAACACTGCCTTCAAAGTGGCATGCCCCACAGAGAAACCAAGAGGAAGGAAAAAACCCCCCTGGTGGACCCAACAACTATCTATCCTCAGAACCAACTGCAGATGCCTGTTTAACAGAGCAAAAGCGGGAAATGAGGACACCAATTGGCTGAACTACAAGTATGAACTAGCCTCTTACAAAAAGGCCATTAGAAGAGCAAAACGAACGGCATGGCAGACCTTCTGCTCTGACATAGAATAAACAACTGATGCCGCTAGGCTCAGGAAAATACTTTCTAAGACAGCCGCGCCTTTGGGCTATCTTCAAAAAGCAGATGGATCATGGTCAGACTCCAGTAAAGAGTCCTTGGACCTGCTCCTAGACGCTCACTTCCCGGGGAGCCAACAAGCAGGTCATCCACCTGAAACAGGAACAGGAGAGGGAATCGAAATAGATCCACTCCTATCAGACCGCAACATGAAATGGTCCATTCATAGTTTCAAACCATACAAATCGCCGGGACCAGACGGGATAACACCGGCTCACATCCAGCAAGCAGGACAAATAGCCATAAACTGGTTGAAAAAAATCTTCCAATCCATCCTGGCGGTAGGAGAACTACCAACAGCATGGCAAGAAACAAAGGTGGTTTTCATTCCCAAGGCAGGGAAGGCCACTCACACCACAGCAAAGGATTTTAGGCCAATAAGCCTAACATCATTCCTGCTTAAGAGGTTTGAAAGAATGATAAGCCTACACATAAGGGCCACCGTAGACCCAACACAAATATCAGAAGCACAACACGCTTACACCAAAGGTAAGTCAACCGAATCGGCGCTACACTTGGTGGTAAACAGCATCGAGAAGTCACTCAACATCAAGGAATACACACTGATCGCCTTCCTGGATATAGAGGGAGCCTTCAATAACGTGCTTCCCACCGCTATAACAGAATCTCTCACAGAACTAGGGGTTGAGCCGCCAATGGTGAGACTAATCCATAAATTGCTGATAAGCAGAATGGTCACAGCCACACTAGGGACCTCAACCCAGACTAGACTAGTGAACAGAGGCACCCCGCAAGGAGGTGTACTATCACCCCTCTTGTGGAATATCGCAGTAAATAAACTACTGCGGATTCTGGAGGGAGGAGGTTGTAAGGTCGTGGCATACGCAGACGACGTCGCCATCATCTTTAATGGAAAATATCCACAAACACTTTGCGATCTTATGACCGCTAAACTTAAAATGCTATCGGAATGGACGATAGCGAACGGACTCGGGGTAAATCCCTCGAAAACAGAACTTGTTCTATTTACGAATAGGTACAAAATTCCTCAACTTAACCCACCCATTTTAAACAATTGTAATCTCTCCTTTAGCGATCACGCCAGGTACTTGGGGTTAGTACTAGATAAACGCCTCAAATGGAGCTTAAACAACCAAGAGAGAACCAAAAAAGCGACCATTGCACTTTACTCCTGTAAAAAAGCAATCGGGCTAAGATGGGGCATGTCCCCAAGAATAGTTAACTGGATATACACAGCGGTAGTCAAGCCAATCCTACTGTAAGGAGTGGCTCTGTGGTGGACCGCCTTACACAAACAATGCATACTGACTCCTCTAAACAAAGTACAGCGAATGGCGGCTTTGTGTATTAGTGGAGCCCTTCGAACCACCCCGAATGAAGCGCTGAATGCGATCTTGAACCTCCCTAGCCTGGACTTAGCAGGCATGGAAAGGGCCAAATCGGCAGCTATTCGACTGAGGGACACAGGGCAGTGGAAAGCCCAATTACATGGCCATGCTAGAATTCCGAAAATCACGGATCTATGCAGATCTATTGAATATAGTCACACACCCTTTGAGGCCCTGATTCCTGATAGAGAGGAATGGGAACAGGGCCGACCGGGCACGACGGACGCAATCTGTTTCTATACAGATGGCTCCAAATTAGAAGGACAAGTCGGCGGAGGTGTATACTCCGAACAATTAGATATCAGGAAGACATTCAGGCTCCCCAACCACTGTAGCGTCTTTCAGGCGGAGGTCCACGCTATAAAAGAAGCACTAACCTGTTTAGGGAACCTTAGCCTCCTGAGAGGACATCTAAACATATATAGTGACAGCCAAGCGGCTATTAAGTCGATCTACTCGACAAACACCAACTCTCGTACAATAGCAGACTGTCGCAGATCTCTCCACGAGATGGCAAATCAGTTTACTATCAGCCTAATATGGGTTCCGGGTCACCGGGACATCGTAGGCAACTGCATAGCGGACGAATTAGCCAGGCAGGGCACCACCAAGCCTCTCCTACCAGGAGAGGAAAATGTCGGTATGCCCATGGCTACTTGCAAGCTAAACATAAAAAACCACTTCAACACACTAGCCAACACCCATTGGCAAAACGCACCACAGTGTCGCATCTCTCACCAGACATGGCCTGTGATAGACAACAAGAAAACCTCGGAGTTACTCAAGCTCAGCCGCACAGAGTGTGGCATGTTGATCCGAGCTCTTACAGGCCACTGGCTTGTTGGCGCGCATGCCGGCAGGCTAAAAGCCCCGCAAAATGATTTCTGCAGAAGCTGTAGGGATGAGGAAGAAGTGGAAACGGTAGAACACCTTCTCTGCTTCTGCCCAGCCCTATGCAGACTCAGACTGAAACACTTAGGAAGCCCCTTCATCGACGATCTTACCGAAATATCGGAGATTAATCTCAAAAGCATAAGTGACTTTATTAAATCTTCCGGGTGGAAGACATGCTGATCAGCTTAACACACGCTGAAACTACTAGAAACGGGACCCTAGAGAAGGAAGAAACGAGATCATGCGGTATCACAACGGACCCACTGAGGTCTAAGTGTGTCGGACTATAGTCCGACAGCCGCCCTAACCTAACCTAACCTAACCTACGACCAGAACAATGAATACAAAAGAGGCAGTAAATGCATTGACAGAATACTTTCGAGCTTATAGCAGGCTCAAATGTGTTATTTCAGATCGCGGAAGCTGGTTTACTTCGACAGAATTTGCTAAATTTATGGAGGAAAATAACATAAAGCATATTAAAATTTCAACGGGATCGCAACAGACCAACAGCCAAGTTTAGCGAATCAATAGAAGCTAAGGACCTATGATAGCGAAGTTAGCGGAACCAGAGAATGGTTTACATTGGGATAATGTAATTGAAAAAGTAGGGTATTCGATGAATAATACAATTCACAATAGTATTAAGCAGAGGCCTAGTGAAACGCTGCTTGGAATAACTCAAAGGGGGAAAGTTTGTGATGAGTTAAAAGAAAGAATAGAGGAGAGTAGTTATAAAATAGAGGTTAGGAAAACGTTAGAAGATATTAGGAAAGAAGCTGAAGAAACACAAGCACATTCGCAGAGGAAAAATGAAGCATACTAAAATGCGAGAAAAAACAAGGAAGGACGCTATAGTCGAGTACCTAGACTATCAGATACCCGTTACTCAGCTAAATAGAGAAATGCTAGTAGCAAAGCGAGACTAAAATGCGCCACCTACCGGCGGTATAAAGATTTAAGCGTTATGGGCGTTAGAGTGGGTGTGGCAAATTTTTTTTTGGACCAATCGATAGGTATTGTCGAGACCAATACATTTCAGTTAAAATTAATATCTAGCATAAAAATTGTGGGCGTCACAGGTTTTCGCGGTTTGTGGGCGTTAGAGTGGGCATGGCATATTCGCGTAACAAACTTGCGCTGCGTATAAGGCTACAGAATCTAAATCTGAAATCCCAATTCTCTATCTTTGATAGTTTCCGAGATATCCACGTTCATATTTACGATTTTTTGAAGTTTGTGGGCGGTTTATGGGCGTTAGGGTGGGCGTGGCAAACTTTTTTTTGGGTCAATCCATAGGTGTTGATGAGAACATTACATTTCAGTTACATTTTTATTCTAGCATCAAAACTGTAGGAGCCACAGTTTTGGGCGGTTTGTGGGCGTTAGAATGGGCGTGGCACTCTACTGAAACAAACTTGCGCTGCGTAAGAAGCTCAGAAATCTGCACGCCAAGTCGCAATAGCCTAGCTCCCATATCTCCGAAATCTCAGCGTTCATCCGGACAGACAGACGGACATGGCTAGTTCGACTCGGCTAGTGATCCTGATCAAGAATATATATACTTTATGGGGTCGGAAACGCTTCCTTCTGCCTGTTACATACTTTCCGACGAATCTAGTATACCCTTTTACTCTACGAGTAACGGGTATAAAAACGCAACCGAATTTAGAGAAGGTAATTATGTTATGGCTAAGAACTTTAATAGTACGGCGGGTGTAGCGAGAAAACTTGTTCCAAAGAACAAGGGACCTTATGTAATTGAGAAGATTTTGAAAAATGACAGATATTTGATCAAAGATATTGATGGGTTTTAGTTATCTCGAAACCCATATCAGGGTGTTTGGAGCGTTAATAGCATTTGACATTGGATGAAAAAATAGAAGTATAATATAATAATGAATTGTATACATATGTACGAGTATATGTACTAGATTGTAAGCAATAGATCCCCAAATGTTTCAATTGTAAAATATCAGAGATAGTGAAATATCTCAATGCCAGGACGGCCGAGTTGTAACAGGCTGACTATTATATATTGTAACAGGCGTACTAGTTTATATGCAATACACTAGTTCTAAGTATTATGTTGTTATGCTCAAAGTTATATGAACAGGGCAGGGTATATGAATCTGCTCTGGTCACACTATTCAATCCTCGAGAGAGGATATATGTACGAGTATATGTACTAGATTGTAAGCAATAGATCCGCAAATGTTTCAATTGTAAAATATCAGAGATAGTGAAATATCTCAATGCCAGGACGGCCGAGTTGTAACAGGCTGACTATTATATATTGTAACAGGCGTACTAGTTTATATGCAATACACTAGTTCTAAGTATTATGTTGTTATGCTCAAAGTTATATGAACAGGGCAGGGTATATGAATCTGCTCTGGTCACACTATTCAATCCTCGAGAGAGGAGATGCTCTCTCGAGAGAACCTGAAAACGGGAGTTGAAAAGAGAGTTGCCTGCGAGCAGCGAGTTAGTTCTAACAGAGAGTGCGAATAAAGAAGACGTGGAACTAAAATCCATTTGTGAACTTATTCCTGATACAAACATTATCCGGTTTCGTTCTATTTCTTTTCAATCGAGAAGTCGCGGTGTGCACATGCACAAAAAAAACAAGGAAGAACGCTATAGTCGAGTACCTCGACTATCAGATACCCGTTACTCAGCTAAATGGAGATATGCAAGCAGCAAAGCGAAATTAAAATGCGGCACCTACCGGCGGTAGACAGATTTAAGCGTTATGGGCGTTAGAGTGGGTGTGGCAATTTTTTTTTTGGATCAATCGATAGGTATTGACGAGACCAATACATTTCAGTTAAAATTTTTTATTTAGCATGAAAATTGTGGGCGTCACAGGTTTTCGCGGTTTGTGGGCGTAAAAGTGGGCGTGGCAAACTTTTTTTGGGTCAATCGATAGGTATTGATAAGAACAATACATTTCAGCTAAAACTTTTATTCTAGCATTAAAACTGTAGGAGCCACAGTTTTGGGCGGTTTGTGGGCGTTAGAGTGGGCGTGGCACTGTACTGAAACAAACTTGCGCTGCGTAAGAAGCTCAGGAATCTGCTCGCCAAATCTCAATAGCCTAGCTCTCATAGTTTCCGAGATCTCAGCGTTCATCCGGACAGACAGACGGACAGACGGACAGACGGACAGACGGACATGGCTAGATCGACTCGGCTAGTGATCCTGATCAAGAATATATATACTTTGTGGGGTCGGAAACGCTTCCTTCTGCCTGTTACATACTTTCCGACGAATCTAGTATACCCTTTTACTCTACGAGTAACGGGTATAATTAAGTTCCCAGTCCCAAACAAGTTTGAAACATTAACTCGGGTACGCGTACATCTCGCAAGTGTTGCGATTCGACAGTGAAAAATTTAAATAGACACCCGCCAAAACTTAAACCGAGTAAGTTTCCTGGCGAATTCGTTTTCTTTCTGTGTCTAACCCCCGCCCGTGTCTCAGGCAGCTGAGTGCAAAAAAATAGAGTCGTCCCGGCTACGAGAGTGTGTTCCGGCCAGCAGCAAGTTATATTAAAAACAAGAAAGAAAGTTAGCATCGACAAGCCGAAGCTTATATACCCTTGCAGCTATAATTATTAAATTTAAAAACACAAAAAATTATATTCCCAATAGTATAAGATAATATGTCAAAAAACACCGAAGCTATAATTTGTTTCATATTATTTTCCTACCAATTTTGCGATCGTTCCTATGGCAGCTATATGATATAGTCGTCCGATTTTGATAAAATTAAATTCGAAACTCAGAACTAATTAAAAAATGTTATTTCCAAGCGTTGGAAAAAACACCAAAGATATAATTTGTTTAAATTTTTTTGTCCGATTATTCATATGGGAGCTATAAGATATAGTTGTCCGATCCGGCTGGTTCCGACTTATTTAATACCTGCAAAAGATATAAGACTTTTGGGAAAGTTTCAGCCCGATAGCTTTAAAACTGAGAGACAAGTTTGCGTAGAAACTGACGGACAGACGGACAGACGAACAGACGGACATGGCTAGATCGACTCGTCTAGTCATGCTGATCAAGAATATATATACTTCATGGGGTCGGAAACGTCTCCTTCACTGCGTTGCAAACTTCTGACTGAAATCAATATACCCTCTGCAAGGGTATAAAAAGTCCAAAAACACCCAAAATGTTTTTGGGGCACAATTGTAAGGTAGATATGCTCGAGAATAGTGTATTTTATTAGGTATTTGCTGTAACCGTTCCCCAATCGTCAGGTTGTGCCCAGTTAGCAGTTTGTAAAGTCGACGTGACGAGGAGCATGTAAGCCAGGTATCACCAACGAAAACCCACGTACATGTACCGAGGAGCACCGCCATAGCTGCAAGCGTACATAACCTGCTACCACCGAAAGCCGGCGCCGGTAACGAGGAGAACCCCCATAAACGGCATATGTACCTAACCATCTAACCTTTTTGCACATGCGCGCATTTACGAGCAGCTACTTATACACATGGACGTGTAATCTCTTGGCCGCGCATACACATCAGCAGCAGCCTTACCCCAATGCACATAGGCGCAAATTTTAACGGGGTTTAACCCTCTGCTATTTCTTGGTATTATCTCTGGCAACCAACCCATTCACTTGCCCCAATTGTGAGCATCTTTAACCTGCAACCACAGTGAACCCAATGGGAAAACATCTATGGAAATTTTAAAATATAATGAAGCGAATCTTAATTTGTTTATTATACTCGTATATACTACCTAAACTTAAATAACAATTTTGCGCTTCTAAAGAATCGGGATATAATGGCAAGGAAGTTTATTTTAAATCGTTTTCAAAATATCGAGTGTTAATTATAATGTGTAGATAGTGTCACGGTCACTAGAAAGCGAGACCAACACCCCCAAAGCCGACAAGTTAGTGCCGGACCCTATAGCGTGCCCCTCAAGTACAGATCCTTCGATTCATAACACTTCTGTCGAACGTTACACGCTACACAGGTCCTTCAATCCTTGCCTGCACTTGCTTCTCTATCCACTTCCATTCCCGCTCCTTCTTGAGTAGAGATGTCATCGGCACGACTACATCAGCAAAGTTGGGAACGAAGACAACGGCTGCGACCTTATCAGAGTCCGTTTGTATTTTGATAACGTGGCCTAGGTACTTCAAGCTGGAAAAACTGGCACTTGTCCCGACTCAGACGTAGTCTTGCGTGAATTTCGGACATGCTCCTTGAGTGTGGCTCCGATCATGGTGATCGTCCAAGTATGCGAAAGCATGCGGTTCCATGTCAGGGTCGATGAAGATATCCAGGGCTTGCTAAAAAGTTGCCGGGCAGAGTGTAGGCCAAAAGGACTCACCTTCCAATGAAATAAGCCTCAGCCTGGAACTGTGACCGCGGTGAACTCACGACTGGTTGGCGCTACTGGGATCTGGGTAGGCATCCGGTCCCGAGATCTCGTTCAACTGTCTGTAATCCACGCACATCCGTACGTCTCCGTTCTTCTTCGCTGCTATGACCATCGGCGCACTGTGGGGGCTTTTCAACGGCTCAATACGCTTGTGGGGTAACGCAAGAAATCCATGCCGAGGAGGAGGTCATCTAGTACGTCCGGCATAATGATGACCGGTGCCCTCAGGGCCTGGGTCAGTTTCCTACCGGTTCCATCGGCTAGTTTTACTTGTGAGCGTACGTATCTTTGTAGCGATGCAGCAGGTCCTCGTGAATCCTCGAAGTGATCATTGATGCTTGTTCCTTGTTGATCTCCTAGAACGTATCTCCTTCTAACGACCGATGTAGTAGATTTCATTTTCACTCTTGTAGCGATGGGAATCGAATGATCCTTGTTGATCTCCTTGTTGATCTCCTAGAACGTATCTCCTTCTAACGACCGATGTAGTAGATTTTATTTTCACTCTTGTAGCGATGGGAATCGAATGTTCTCGATGAGTAGGGACGACGGTTTATATGCTTGAAGGTATCCTGCTTGGTAAGAGAAACCATTTGTGCGACAGGGATAGGAAACTTTTATTTTTTCTTAGCGTCGAGTGCTTTTGTCGTCGGGCCGCATAACTTCGTGGCGGGTTAGAGTCAGTTCGGCTTCGTGTCGGGTCCGAATGTACCTCGCGGCTGCTATTTTTTTTCGATTCTCCTTTCTGCTATTCTAAAAATCCGATCCCGTTCCGGGAGGAAAACCACAAAGACGGGAAACAGGCCCCGTCACCCTGGCACGTTCTCTGATCTCGGCGACAAAAATTCCGGAAAAGGGAGGCCAGCCCAGTCACCCATGGGCCAGTTTCCCGATCAGGAAGGAGAACCATTCGCCGGGCGGCCCGAGAAGCGCGCGGGTAATATTCACTGACACTCACAAATTCACTGACACGTGGCTTTCATGTTGGCTATTGGACACACAGGTCCTCCCATTGTTGGGACTTAGGGCCGTTGGCCACCTCACCTTACTCCGGGAACATTCTCCTGGCGGCGGCGGCGATTATATCCACTGCTCACTGATATTTTTTCCTCTGTTGACTTTGGTGATCCACGAACGACTGTCTGGATCAATCAGTCTGGCTACGGTTACTGTCCTCTACCAATAATCTTTTCGCCCGCCGCGCTGTCGTCATAAGGGCAGAGGACTTCTGCTTGAAAATCAACCGTTTTTTCGAGTTTCGGGCGGCCGATCGTTGCGCTTTCGGCAACGTGGTGGCCGGCCTCTCTCTCCTGCTCTCTGTGGGGCTTACTCTGATTTGTTACTGCACTCCGTAGGACTTTTCCTTTTCTAAGCTTATCCTAAACCTTACCTACCAACAATATTTTCATCTACATCTTACATACTAATAATATTTACATCTACATCTGATGTCTACAAACAGTGAAGCTTCCTCACACCAGATTTTCTTAAGTGTTAACAGAGGAATTACATAGAATGGAGGAATGTAAAAACAGAATACGTCTCCTCCATTAATTATGAACGACTAGGATGTTTGGTTTTTCTGAAACCCTTGGCTTGGGTTTTCCTCGGATGCTTGGTAGATAATGTGGAGCTCTGAGGCGGTTCAGGTTCAGCGTTACGTTGTTGAACAGCAGGCGGAGTTTCCTGTTGATCTTGTCGTTGTGTTTGCTGACTGGAAGCGGATTGTTTATTTCAGGGACCCACCCAAACTCTGAAGGTTTTTCGAAGAAGCTTCATGCTGAAAACTTCGGCTTAAGCTGCATTTATCCAATCGATCGACAGTCGATTATGCCTTCAATCATCTTGGTAACTGAACGTACTTGGTAACTGAATGCTTGGCCTCGACAGGATGCTCGAAATTTTGACTTATTAGCACATGCTGCTTGACTGAACCAGGTTTTGAGTGTATAAATTAAATGTAGGCCTCCAAACGTGTTGTATAGTTAATTGCTTCATTCGAACAATGCCCCAATGTCCATCGTGTAATAGCTTCAGAATATGCGCTTGAACATTAAATGGAATTACTACAAGATTAGCATCTGTCTGTAGGCAAAGCTAATTTGTGTTGATCGTGAGGGCAAACTTTCGATTGATGTATGGTAATAATGCTTTCTCGCCTTGCTGAAGTTTTTGTGGCCATCTTTCAGTAACATACCACGATACAGCATCTGCTTTGCCATGATCATGTAAATCGATATTGAGAATGATGGGCCAGCGGTGTAGCCTGTTTGAAGTCAGCAAAGGAAGGTCCTTACTTGGACTTAAAATCGTTACCAGCGGCTTGTGATACGTTATGAGGTTACGTTTTCGGCCTTACAAGTATCGGTGAAAACGTTTCATTCCAAATAGTATAGAAAGGCCCTCTGTTTCAATTTGGTTTTATTTGTCAAGTGTATTGGATTCGAAAATATCATCTCCTTGCAATCTGGTTAGACACGCGAAGACTACACCAAAACTAAGCCAATGGATTATGAATTCGTCGCCAAACCTCATAGTAGATTTTCATCGAACTTACCTAGCTGCGTCGCGTTGATGATATTCATTGACTATTGGCTTTAGATCTATAAATGCTTGTTGCTGCGAGCCATAAAAGTATGCTACATTTTTTTGACAAAGTTGGTTCAAAGGAGAGGCCAACTGAGAACTGTTGCAAATTAGAAGGCTGATGCAACAGTTAAGGAGCCTCCAAGCATGAGTTGTACAAAAGAATACTTTGCGCGCTGATTCTTCTTTTCGATTTCATTTTTGAAAAAGAAGCTGTTTGTGCCTAACCGTAGTAAACACTTGCAGGACGATCGCGTTGCGGCAATGGTAACATTGGTTACTGCAATGCCGGATCACGGGCGATGCCGGATCGAGGTCGAGCTAACGTAGGTTAACTGCGAGTTGAGATAGTGTACTCGAGCCCTATTCCCAGAGGTAGGAAGTAGAACCGCGGAGTTATAAGTTGCGTTGATAACTGATTTGTTCTTCAATTTATACATGTTTATATACTACTTGGAACATGTAAGTTTATTTTTATTTTTATTTATTTGATTGCTTTTATCCCAGCTCTACAAGAATGTAGCATCTTTATAAATTAAAGCGCTAGTCACAAGTGTAAAATTTTAAAGTTGAACTTAATGTTGAACTTATATGCTAACATTTGGGTCGACTCAGATGGCAAATTACAAATTTTAATAAATACAATTTAAATATATATAATCAGTTTCATTGTTACTATTTTGTTTATTTATTATTATACCCGGGTGTACGCCGGGGGGTAGCGGGGTACCGTGGTGGCGCTGATGGAATGGCGTGGGAGGCGACGGCGGGAAACTGGCGGCGTCGGCGGGCTGCTGCGCTGGGCTTCGGCGGTTTGCTGCTGGTACGGTTTGCTGCTGGTGCGGCGGAAGCTGTAGGGGACCACTCGAAACGCGTATTGCCCCTTGATCGAAAAGAATGTACGCACAAAAGTTAACTTGGAAAGTAGGCGGGGGTGCGACCGCGGTTTATTTCAATTTGAACTCCAAAATCGGACTAACTAAGTCTAAGCTCCGCTCTGCGCTATAAAGTGCAGCGGAGACTTCATGGAGGGAGCTAGAAACAGCGCAGGAGAGCGGGAGCGCGAGAGAGCGGTAGAGCGGTGCAGCTGGATAGCGGGGCCGGTCCAGATTCGCCGGACAGTGGGCCTGAACATACCGCCCCTTGCAATCGTTAGCGTTGCAAAAAATAAAGGAGACGGTCGCCTACGCCTCATGCCTGCGTACAGGCGCCGGAGATGATCCACCCGAACACCGTCTTCTGGACTACTGGCAGTCCCAAGTCGACCATATGGAAGCCCGGCTGTATCACCTTCGGGTAGACGTCCGCGCCCAGGATCAATGAAATAGTGGCTGGCCGGTGGAAACGCTCATCCGCGAGCGGTAGCTCCTTAAATTTCTGGACGACGCTCTCACTGAGCGCGCACGGATGGGGGTGCGGATGCGCACGTTCGGCTCGATCTTGAGGACCACCTCCAGCTTGATGGCCTCGTCGACCATCGAACGAATCGTCGCCGTGCATATGCTCTCATCGCCCACGTTTGTTGTCGGCAAACGAAACGCGGCGGCCAGGGGTGCATCGATGGAGCTTGTCGGGGTGCACGGATCGCTGAGTGCGGCGGTGTCGAACGTCTTCTCTCCGGTCTAGACGATCACCAAAGCAGTCGGGAGGACACTGACGCTATGACGCTGGAGAAGTGCGGCGAGCGACGGAGCTGGTGTCGAGGATGCTGAGCGCGGTGGAGGGGCAGGCGTTTGGCGAGTTGGCGGATCTTGCCGGCGCGAACGCTGCGGAGAAGCGGGCTGTTGCTTGGAGCCGGACTTTTTCCGGGAAACAAGGTCGTGCATGTGCAGCAGCGTGTGATGGTTCCGGTTGCACGTTCTGCACCGATCACCGCTACGACAGCTCCCAGAAAAGTGTTCGTGTGCGAGACAGTTCGCGCAGTACTTGTTTATGAGAACTGCCCGCAGCCGCTTCTCTGCGCTCAGCTTTAGGAAGAGGAAGAGACTCGGCATCGGTAGGACTGAGTACCTCTAGTACGTCTGCTATAAAAATCCTGAGCGCTACGTGGACGGGGTGCCATTTTCCTGTTTAGAGTGTGGATAAGGAAAAAACAAACAGGGCTGATTAACAATGACGTGGATAATGGCTACGGACTAAGGTGTGTAAGAAACGCGGCTCGTTACGAGGTAGTTTTGGGCGGCTCTCTTGGAAGAAGAACCACCTTGGTCACTGGACGTTTGACAACGCCGCGTGTCGTACGAATGTCGACTACGCGGACATTGTCATCGGGTCCCGAAAAAAACGGAGTCTATTCTTCCGAGTCGCCACTCATTTGAGGGCAAATTGTCATCCTTAATGACGACCAGATCGCCAACACGCAAATTTTCTGTGGGGACTTGCCACTTGTTGCGCTTGTGGAGCTGCTTAAGGTACTCATCCTTCCATCGAGTGCGGAATTGTTGATGGAGAGACTTTAAGTGCTGCCACCGGTTCACAATGGACTAGGATTCGCCCTTTACTTCAGGTTCCACTATGGACAGAAGAGGTCCACCAACAAGAAAGTGACCTGGTGTCAACGCTAAGAGATCATTTGGATCCTCTGACATGGGAGATAGCGGTCTGTATTTCAGACAAGCTTCGATTCTCGCTAGGAGGGTGGACAGCTCTTCAAAGGTCTACTTCCGTGTAGCGGTGGGCTTGTAAAACAAGGTCCTGAAGCTCTTGACACCAGCTTCCCATAGGCCTCCCATATGGGGTGCCCCAGGAGGAATGAATTGCCAGGTGAGCTGCTGATGACTATACGCATCGGTCACAGACTCCTTAACGGCTTGCAGGAAGTCTCGGGAAAGCACGGTGGAGGCGCCGACGAAGGTCTTTCCATTGTCGGACTGGACTTGACGAGGACACCCACTTCTAGAGACGAATCGAGCGAAAGCGGCAAGATACTTTTCAGTCGTTAAGTCGGATGTATAGGCTCTAGATGGATGGCCTTTGTAGAAAAACAAACGAAAACCAACACATACCCTTTCGTAATAAGACAAGCTCTTCCGGTATAACTTTTTATATCAAACGGGCCGGCGTAGTCCATCCCTGTGTACGTGAACGGACGGGATAAAGACACTAGCTCTTTCGGAAAACTTCCCATCATCTGGACTTTCAATCTCTTTTTGTGGATAACGCAGGCCTTGCAGGAGTTAACCACTGCCTTCACCAAGTTCTTTATTCTCGGAACCCAGTATCTGGACCGAGTGAGACGCACCACTAACTGGTTGCCACCATGTAACGTAATGAGATGCGTGAATTTGACCAGAAGCCGCGAGAGTGCACATTCGTACGGCAGGATTATCGGATGTCGTTCATCATACCGCAAACTGATTAACCCTTTCTTATCTAGAAAGGGGTTCAGGGAGACTCGAACTTGCCGCGGGCACAGGACGTTTCTGACTCAAGCAGCGGTATTCTTCAGAAAAATACCTGCGCTGAGTGCAAATTGTCATGAGTTCTTCCGCGGCGGCAACGTCCTGGGCCTCTAGACGGACCCCGGAAAGCGGTGATCGTCTTCGACATAGTTGGACAAATCGATGGACATACACGAGGACCCGCAAAGCTCTATCTAAATTGGAAAAGCGATCTAGGAAATCTACTGTCGGCATAGAAGCCACATGGACTTTAACGGCACGCTTTTCGATCTCAGTCACCGGCAGGTCGGTTCCCTGGCTGGTCCAATGAACGCGTGGACGTTGCAGCCAAGTGGGTCCATGCCACCAAAGCGGGTTATCCACCAGCTCTTGAAGGGGAACTCCTCGACTAGCCAAATCAGCAGGATTATGTTCGGATTGAACGTGCGACCAATTGGCCGTTTTAGTGGACTCGGTGATCTTCGTCACCCTGTTGGCAACGAACGTTGTCCAATGGCACGCTGGTTTGGCTAACCATGCTAGCACAATCGTGGAATCGGTCCAACAATGGAATTTTGAGGTCAGCCTCGGCATATTAGGAAGAATTGCTTCGGCCATCTCTGACAAAAGGAGAGCCCCACATAACTCCAGCCTGGGAAGGGACACCGTTTTGACTGGCGCCACACGCGTCTTGGCCGTGAGCAAGTGCACCACCGTCTTGTGGCCCATTCCTACGCGCACTTAGATCGCAGCACCGTATGCCTTTTGCGAGGCGTCACAGAATCCGTGATGCTCTACGCGGAACTCTGGACGGAAGGAAAGCCATCTGGGTATTCTGACCTGGTCTAGGACCGAATAGCTCTGGAGAAAGCTGTTCCACCTTTGGCACAGCCCAATTGGAAGTTTATCGTCCCAGCCTAGATCCTGAAGCCAAATTTCTTGCATAAAGATTTTAGCACACACAACAAATGGAGCGAGCCAGCCTGCTGCATCAAACAGCTTGGTAATTTGGGAAAGGCCTTGGCGTTTCGTGTGGGAGATTTCCGTTGCTAAATCTGGTGGGACGAAAAAGAACTCATCGGACGTCGCCTTCCATCGTACGCCGAGAGTTTTGGCTGTGCTCTCAGTGTCAATCTCTAGGAAGTCGGTTAATATTTCTTTGTGGTTGGAGGTTGGAAACCCCGCGGAATCTAGAGCACTTTGTAGCTCGCGAACAATGAAGTTAGCGTCCTCGGCGGAGTCAGCTCCCGAAAGGACATCGTCTACATACATATGATTTCGAATGAGGTTGCTCGCTCTTGGATGGCTGAGCTGCACGTCAGCTGCCAACTGTTGCAGGACTCGAATGGCCAGAAATGGCGCGCAATTGACTCTAAAAGATACCGTCTGTAATTTGAAATCTCGAATGTGCCCCTCGCTGTTGCGAAATAAGATGCGCTGGAACGGGGAATGCTTCGGATCTACCCATATCTGCCAATACATTTTCTCGATATCGGCACTGTAGACGTATCGGAAATATCGCCACTTCAGGATCTGGATAGTTAGATCGGACTGTAAGACTGGGCCAGCATGAAGGATATCATTTAAACTGACCCCATTCTCTGAAGGGCTGGAGGCATTGAAAACCACACGTAACTTAGTGGTTGTACTTTCCGGCTTGAGCACGGCATGATGCGGAAGGTAATAACTGGCAGAATTATGGGTAGGACGGACTTCTTTCATGTGATGGAGGTCGAGATACTCTTGAATCACGGAGTCGTGTTTGGCTTTCAGCTGACTGTCCCTCTTTAGGCGTTGCTCGGTTCATAGGAACTGCGACAACGCGGAGGATCTGGAGGGACCGAGGGAGGATTTTACGTTTTGGGGATCACGAAACGGAAGACTTACGACATACCTGCCGTTATCGTCTCTCGTAGTCGTTCGGAGAAAATTTTCCTCCCATGTCAAATCGGAAGATTTTGTCACTTTTACTGGCAGATCCTCCACCTCCCAAAATTTGGTGAGAAGCCTATCCAGGGACGTGTCAACTGTGTGGGAGATTCGTGTGGAAAAAACGGAAATCTGATTTTCCCTTGGAGCAGGAACGGGTCCTGTTAGGATCCACCCGAAAATGGTTTCTTGACCGAGGAGAGAGCCAGAAGTATTCGGCCGGGTGCCGCTTAGGAGAATGGAATATCTATCTGTGCGCTCTCGTAGAACTTTGGATCCGCTAGTGGCAGCTCGGGAAGACCCGTAGAAACTGTTGCGGAATCGGACAAGATGGGAGGTTTCCAGCTAATTGAGGAAGAACATAGGCCGTCGTGCTTATTTGCAGGCCAGGCCTGGTCGGAGAACGGATGGTAAACTGACAGAGCTTTTTGGATTCAGCGGATACTGTCTGGTTTAAGCCTAATACTTGGGATCGGATTACCTGATGAGGCAACTTAATTAGTTTGAGAAGCCGCTCAGAAATAAAGGTTGCCTCTGATCCTGAACATATCAAGGCACGAGCTTTAAAATTCGACCCCAGGTGACATATGTCAATTATTGCGGTGCCCAGCAAGACGGATCTATACCCCGTCACGAAGTAATTTTGGACTGTGGAGTCCGTGGACCCGGAAGCGGTGGCAACTGTCGTATTTGGTCTTGACCTGTTTCTCTGGGAGGGATTCGAAGGCGATTGGGAGGAGTTGCCTCTGTGCAGTAAGGTGTGATGGCGGCCGCGGCACGTAAAGCAACTATGAGTGCTTTCACAATCACGCAGCTGATGCCGTCGTGCGAATCAGATCAGACACAGCTGCTTCCTCTTTATGTATGCCGACCGCTCGTCGACCGTCATCTGGAGCAACCGTGCAAATGTGCGGACAGGATGGTTTTCCTTCTTACAAAGGTCACATCCTTTTAGCTTGGGTGCTACCATTGTCTCGTAAGAATTTATTCTTCGAGGCGCTGCATTGGGGGCGGATGTTTTTGGCAGAGATTGACTCGATCCTGACGGCCGTACGTCGTCTACGGCTTCTAAGGTCCGGTGACGGACGTTCAGTTCCTGCCACGTCGGAATCTCTGCCTTATTGTGCAGGGACTGTTCCCACAAGGATAGCGTGAGCTTAGGAAGTTTGGAGGAGCACATGTACACTAAGAGCAATCCCAATTTTCGGTTTCAATTCCGGACATTTCTAAAGCCGTAAGGCAACCCTGGATGGTTCGTTGAAGTTCACGGATAGCTGACCCAGATTCCTGGTTAACGGACTGCACATTGAAAAGTATTTTTAATTATCTATTTACTAACAACCGCTTGTTTTCGAAACGCTCAGTTAGGTTAGCCCAAGCTGAGCGAAAACCGTCGTTAGTAAGGGGGGGAGTTTGACACTATCGTGTGTGCATCGCCGCTTGTTTTGGCATTTAGGTGAAACAATTTTTCGACTGGCGGCAGCCTTGGATTGTTTATATAAATGGCCGTAAACAAGTCCCTACAGGTCGGCCACCGCAGATAATCTCCGGTGAAAACCTCGGTATCGCACGGAGGCAGCCGACATCCAGAGGAAATGTAAGTCTGGGTAGGAACAGCTTGAACTTGGGGAGCCTGGGCTATCATATCCGCGATCTGAGCCCCACATCTCTGGTAAACGGAACATCAGTAGCCGTATTTAGCCTTGAGAACTGGCAAACTATCAGCTGCACTGTCTCCGGCTTCTGCTATGCACCCGGTGCATTAATCGTATTCTGCCTTTATGCGGTCCCATAACGCGCGGATTTCTTCGCGTCGGATGTTCAGCATGGACAGAGTAGGAGGGATCTGCGAAGGAGTGTTTGCTCTGGATTCAAACTCACTCAGCCGATCTGAGACCTCAGTAAATTTGCTTAGAGCCATCTGGGAAGGTGTTAGTCCATTTTGACGTTTGCACGGGTGACCCTTTTTCGGGGCGACGAGGTCTTGGCTGTTAGTTCGGGTGTGGGCGGATCTACGGATATGCCTGGGACTACGGCAGGTGGAATAGACAACTTGTTGATATCACTTCCAGCGGACATTTAAAGAGAAATGACTTTTTTTTTGGGTCAAAATCTGCTCGCCTTTGTTTTTGCCGGATAAATAGGAAACCTGGCCCACTTCTGGAACAGTGGAACGAGGTGTCGACAAAAAAAGTAGTGGATCGGAGAAAAAGAAATTGGAAGCAAGTACCGACCTGTTTACTTTGCGGAATTAAACCCAATAATACGGATTAGGAACGGTGAGTGATGAGTTCGTATATCACCAGTGGAGAAATAATACTATAATATTTAACCTTTTTGGTATATGTATATTGTAATTGGGATCAAGTTTGGTATATTTGTTTTTTTAGTGCTGGTATTTTTTGCGTTTGAAATAAATTGAGGGGGAAAAATACCAAATATGTGTTTATCTGTAGTCCCCGGTGAAGTAATTGTAATATTTCGCTTTTATTTAAACTTCTGAATGAAAAAAAAAACCAAATTATGCCAATAAGTTGTTGGCCGGAGGATGCGATCGGTTGATTATTTAATATTGGAGTATTGCTTAAATTTGATATTCCGAGGGAAAAATACTAAAAATATACCAAAAAAATTGGTGGACGGAGGATGCTATGCATGCGGTGGAAAAAAATACTAAAAAGTTTGATGATAAATAAAACACAATGACTAAACAAATTTTCACGTCGGTTGGTGTAACTTTTATACCCGTTACTCGTAGAGTAAAAGGATATACTAGATTCGTCGGAAAGTATGTAACAGGCAGAAGGAAGCGTTTCCGACCCCATAAAGTATATATATTCTTGATCAGGATCACTAGCCGAGTCGATCTAGCCATGTCCGTCTGTCCGTCTGTCTGTCCGGATGAACGCTGAGATCTCGGAAACTATGGGAGCTACGCTATTGAGTTTTGGTGTAGACCGGCAAACTTTTTTTGGGTCAATCGATAGGTATTGCTAAGAACAATACATTTCAGTTAAAATTTTTATTCTAGCATCAAAACTGTAGGAGCCACAGTTTTGGGCGGTTTGTGGGCGTTAGAATGGGCGTGGCACTCTGCTGAAACAAACTTGCGCTGCGTAAGAAGCTCAGGAATCTGCACGACAAATCTTAATAGCCTACCTCTTATAGTTTCCGAGATCTCAGCGTTCATCCGGACGGACAGACAGACGGACAGACGAACAGACGGACATGGCTAGATCGACTCGGCTAGTGATCCTGATCAAGAATATATATACTTTATGGGGTCGGAAACGCTTCCTTCTGCCAGTTACATACTTTCCGACGATTCTAGTATACCCTTTTACTCTACGAGTAACGGGTATAAAAAGGAGTCGGAAGAAATTGGCAATATATATTGCCGTTGTCGGATTTAATCGGACTAGGATTTTGGACAAATCGTACAAAAAGTCAAACGAATTATATTTTCGAGTGGCTGACTGCAGACCGGCAATTAATAAGACGAAAAGCCCTACTTATCTTATCGGCTCGAATGGATCAAAATGTACGCCGGGGGGTAGCGGGGTACCGTGGTGGCGCTGATGGAATGGCGTGGGAGGCGACGGCGGGAAACTGGCGGCGTCGGCGGGCTGCTGCGCTGTGCTTCGGCGGTTTGCTGCTGGTGCGGCGGAAGCTGTAGGGGAGAAACCACTCGAAACGCGTATTGCCCCTTGATCGAAAAGAATGTACGCACAAAAGTTAACTTAGAAAGTAGGCGGGGGTGCGACCGCGGTTTATTTCAATTTGAACTCCAGAATCGAACTAACTAAGTCTAAGTTCCGCTCTGCGCTACAAAGCGCAGCGGAGACTTCATGGAGGGAGCTAAGAACAGCGCAGGAGAGCGGGAGCGCGAGAGAGCGGGAGAGCGGCGGAGCGGTAGAGCGGTGCAGCTGGATAGCGGGGCCGGTCCAGATTCGCCGGACAGTGGGCCTGAACACCGGGTATATATATCCTCTATGGGGTCCAAAATGAGATATTCTCTGGTTTTTTTAACTTCTAAATTAAATTATATTACCTTCTGCAAGTGTAAGGAATAACGAATAAAGGTTTTTTTTGTATGAAAAGCAATTGATATTTTTCATTTTTTTCTGCTTACGTACGTCGTACTAACGACCGTATATGGTCACAAACAATATTGTTCCTGAAAAAAACATAGTAATGGCTTCAATTTTTATTTTTAAATAAAGTAAAAGTAGTAAGTAAACCACAAAGTTAGTTTGCTAAAGTTAGTAAAATTGCGGTACTTCGTTTTATCCAATGGTCAGCTTTTTTAATGCCAGACTTTAAATCGACCGCTAGTACAAATGAACCATATCTTATAGGATAATAATAGGCGGGACACTGGTACACACCCCGAGACCGTTTTTTCAAATTGTCTACAGGTCTGAAGTGTACTACTGGAAGTGGGCAAATAAGCTCCATAGGAAGAGGATCCTGAAGGCATTGGTTCTTGCGTAACCATCCTGCACCCTCCAAAAATAAATTTAGAGTGTAAACACCACCTCCTTCTCTTATTATACGAGCTGCGGCCGAATCTTCCTCAACAAACACATAGAACTCCCAGGACAATTCATCAATTGGTGTCTTGGTAGCTCGGGCAGAAGTTTGGAATACTGCAGTAACAAATCCGGTAGGATATGTATAAGCAGCAAGCCAAAATAATGTTGGCGAGCCCAACCATTAAAGTGTGCTACACGAAGTACTAGGTCACGAGCCCAAGCAGCTAAGGGTTTCAGCGAATTATAAGCTATAAAAAAATGAATTTTTATATTAATGTAGTTCTTAAACTATTTATTTACCTTTCAACCATTGTAAGGGTACCCGCCCTTCAGAAACCGCCACATAGATATCCTCCAAGTCCGAGCTCATTACGACCAGTCCCTGTATTCCTCGTCTTAAGTCGCGCAAATGATTACACATTTCCACAAGAAGTTTATTATAGCGTTCAATTTCTTGAAGTAATACAACTTCCAAAGGAGTTCGATTGATTCCAATGATTTTCGCAGTTTGTTCATAATTTAGTTCTTCCGGGGTACTTATCAATATTTCTTTAGCTGTCAAATACTTTTGACTCTGTGTTTTCAGTACCACCCATGCTGTTAGTCTGAACTTGCATGGACAGTAAAGTCTCAAAAAGCATTCTGGTTTCACCTATAAGTGAAGCTATATCAGCATTTGAGTGTTGACCAAAAGCATCAGGCTTATCAAAATTAGGAACCATTTGTATTTGGTTTAAATATGATTGAACATCACCATCATCGGAAATAAAGTAATTTGGAAGGGATAATAGCCTTAGGGTTAAAAGGAAATTGTTAGTTTTACCTTGTTTAAGAAGTTATAAAGGCCTGTTCCGATTTTCATAGTTTGATTTGAAGGATAATGTTTAAAAGTAAATCGTTTTGGCAACCAAAAGATTTTGTCTATTCTAATAGGGTGTTTCGTCACAAAGTGACAACCAAATAATTTAATTTCATATTTATTTGTTTATTACTACATTTTCAAACACTCGTCGAACATTCGAAAAACTTTTCTCTTATTTTATCCACAGGGTTCCTTTTGGAAAGACTCCAAACATTTTACTTATCGTATTAAGCCGTGTGTTATCTATGAAATCAAGTGTTAACAAGCCGCATCTGAAGTGTAAACTTCTCGCACGCTAAACGCACAAAAGTATTTCTTCTTCTTATGTAAATTCTATTTAGCTAAACTGTTGGTGGCAAAATACTTTTCGGAGTATCAAACAATGTTTTGGGACAGGAATAGAAAAAAAACAAATTCGTGTAGAAATAAAAACCAGAACAAAAAAATAGTCTAATTACCTACATTTTCTTGTCTGCAAAGCTTGGTCACAGTAATATTGGCTTATATAGGTTATTAAAAGTCGTCGGTCCCAATCGTCGGTGACATGTCCTCCATAATTTACTCCTGCTATTAGGTACTTCAAAGCCCCCCAAGGAGTCTCTTCATACTCATTTAGGTATAATAGTAACAGAACTTCGGATACTTCGAAATCAGAATCATTAAAACTATAAATAACATTCCAACCGAGTTGTAAAGCTTTATAGGGTCGGAAACGCGTCCTTCTGCCTGTTACATACTTTCCGACGAATCTAGTATACCCTTTTACTCTACGAGGAACGGGTATAAAAAGGAGTCGGAAAAAATTGGCCATATGGCCGCACGTAGCAAAAGGAAAATCGAAGAAAGAAGTAATTTATATATTGCCGTTGTCGGATTTAATCGGACTAGGATTTTGGACAAATCGTACAAAAAGTCAAACGAATTATATTTTCGAGTGGCGGCTGACTGCAGACCGGCAATTAATAAGACGAAAAGCTTTACTTATCTTATCGGCTCGAATGGATCAAAATGTACGCCGGGGGGTAGCAGGGTACCGTGGTGGCGCTGATGGAATGGCGTGGGAGGCGACGGCGGGAAACTGGCGGCGTGGGCGGGCTGCTGCGCTGGGCTTCGGCGGTTTGCTGCTGGTGCGGCGGAAGCTGTAGGGGAGGAACCACTCGAAACGCGTATTGCCCCTTGATCGAAAAGAATGTACGCACAAAAGTTAACTTGCGACCGCGGTTTATTTCAATTTGAACTCCAGAATCGAACTAACTAAGTCTAAGCTCCGCTCTGCGCTCCAAAGCGCAGCGGAGACTTCGTGGAGGGAGCTAGGAACAGCGCAGGAGAGCGGGAGCGCGAGAGAGTGGGAGAGCGGTAGAGCGGTGCAGCTGGATAGCGGGACCGGTCCAGACTCGCCGGACAGTGGGCCTGAACACCGGGTATATATATCCTTTATTGGGTCCGAAATGAGATTTTCTCTGGTTTTTTTAACTTCTAAAATAAATTATATTAAGTGCAAGGAATAACAAATATAGTTTTTTTTTGTATGAAAAGCAATTGTTATTTTTCATTTTTTTTCTGCTTACGTACGTCGTACTAACGACCGTATATGGTCACAAACAATATTGTTTCTGAAAAAAATCATAGTAATGGTTTCAATTTTTATTTTTAAATAAAGTAAAAGTAGTAAGTAAACCACAAAGTTAGTTTGCTAAACTTAGTAAAATTGCGGTACTTCGTTTTATCCAATGGTCAGCTTTTTCAATGCCAGACTTTAAATCGACCGCTAGTACAAATGAACCAGATCTTATAGGATAATAATAGGCGGGACACTGGTACACACCCCGAGACCGTTTTTTCAAATTGTCTACAGGTTTGAAGTGTATTACTGGAAGTGGGCAAATAAGCTCCATAGGAAGAGGATCCTGAAGGCATTGGTTCTTGCGTAACCATCCTGCACCCTCCAAAAACAAATTTCGAATGTAAACACCACCTCCTTCTCTTATTATACGAGCTGCGGCCGAATCTTCCTCAACAAACACATAGAACTCCCAGGACAATTCATCAATTGGTGTCTTGGTAGCTCGGGCAGAAGTTTGTAATACTGCAGTAACAAATCCGGTAGGAAATGTATAAGCAGCAAGCCAAAATAATGTTGGCGAGCGAAGTGTTTTTGCCCAACCATTAAAGTGTGCTACACGAAGTATTAGGTCACGAGCCCAAGCAGCTAAGGGTTTCAGCGAATTATAAGCTATAAAAAAATGAATTTTTATATTAATGTAGTTCTTAAACTATTTATTTACCTTTCAACCATTGTAAGGGTACCCGCCCTTCAGAAACCGCCACATAGATATCCTCCAAGTCCGAGCTCATTACGACCAGTCCCTGTATTCCTCGTCTTAAGTCGCGCAAATGATTACACATTTCCACAAGAAGTTTATTATAGCGTTCAATTTCTTGAAGTAATACAACTTCCAAAGGAGTTCGATTGATTCCAATGATTTTCGCAGTTTGTTCATAATTTAGTTCTTCCGGGGTACTTATCAATATTTCTTTAGCTGTCAAATACTTTTGACTCTGTGTTTTCAGTACCACCCATGCTGTTAGTCTGAACTTGCATGGACAGTAAAGTCTCAAAAAGCATTCTGGTTTCACCTATAAGTGAAGCTATATCAGCATTTGAGTGTTGACCATAAGCATCAGGCTTATCAAAATTAGGAAACATTTGTATTTGGTTTAAATATGATTGAACATCACCATCATCGGAAATAAAGTAATTTGGAAGGGATAATAGCCTTAGGGTTAAAAGGAAATTGTTAGTTTTACCTTGTTTAAGAAGTTATAAAGGCCTGTTCCGATTTTCATAGTTTGATTTGAAGGATAATGTTTAAAAGTAAATCGTTTTGGCAACCAAAAGATTTTGTCTATTCTAATAGGGTGTTTCGTCAAAAAGTGACAACCAAATAATTTAATTTCATATTTATTTGTTTATTACTACATTTTTAAACACTCGTCGAACATTCGAAAAACTTTTCTCTTATTTTATCCACAGGGTTCCTTTTAAAAAGACTCCAAACAATTTACTTATCGTATTAAGCCGTGTGTTATCTATGAAATCAAGTGTTAACAAGCCGCATCTGAAGTGTAAACTTCTCGCACGCTAAACGCACAAAAGTATTTCTTCTTCTTATGTAAATTCTATTTAGCTAAACTGTTGGTGGCAAAATACTTTTCGGAGTATCAAACAATGTTTTGGGACAGGAATAGAAAAAAACAAATTCGTGTAGAAATAAAAACCAGAACAAAAAAAATAGTCTAATTACCTACATTTTCTTGTCTGCAAAGCTTGGTCACAGTAATATTGGCTTATATAGGTTATTAAAAGTCGTCGGTCCCAATCGTCGGTGACATGTCCTCCATAATTTACTCCTGCTATTAGGTACTTCAAAGCCCCCCAAGGAGTCTCTTCATACTCATTTAGGTATAATAGTAACAGAACTTCGGATACTTCGAAATCAGAATCATTAAAACTATAAATAACATTCCAACCGAGTTATAAAGCTTTATAGGGTCGGAAACGCATCCTTCTGCCTGTTACATACTTTCCGACGAATCTAGTATACCCTTTTACTCTACGAGGAACGGGTATAAAAAGGAGTCGAAAAAAATTGGCAATATGGCCGCACGTAGCAAAAGGAAAATCGAAGAAAGAAGTAATTTATATATTGCCGTTGTCGGATTTAATCGGACTAGGATTTTGGACAAATCGTACAAAAAGTCAAACGAATTATATTTTCGAGTGGCGGCTGACTGCAGACCGGCAATTAATAAGACGAAAAGCTTTACTTATCTTATCGGCTCGAATGGATCAAAATGTACGCCGGGGGGTAGCAGGGTACCGTGGTGGCGCTGATGGAATGGCGTGGGAGGCGACGGCGGGAAACTGGCGGCGTGGCCGGCTGCTGCGCTGGGCTTCGGCGGTTTGCTGCTGGTGCGGCGGAAGCTGTAGGGGAGGAACCACTCGAAACGCGTATTGCCCCTTGATCGAAAAGAATGTACGCACAAAAGTTAACTTGCGACCGCGGTTTATTTCAATTTGAACTCCAGAATCGAACTAACTAAGTCTAAGCTCCGCTCTGCGCTCCAAAGCGCAGCGGAGACTTCGTGGAGGGAGCTAGGAACAGCGCAGGAGAGCGGGAGCGCGAGAGAGTGGGAGAGCGGTAGAGCGGTGCAGCTGGATAGCGGGACCGGTCCAGACTCGCCGGACAGTGGGCCTGAACACCGGGTATATATATCCTTTATTGGGTCCGAAATGAGATTTTCTCTGGTTTTTTTAACTTCTAAAATAAATTATATTAAGTGCAAGGAATAACAAATATAGTTTTTTTTTGTATGAAAAGCAATTGTTATTTTTCATTTTTTTTCTGCTTACGTACGTCGTACTAACGACCGTATATGGTCACAAACAATATTGTTTCTGAAAAAAATCATAGTAATGGTTTCAATTTTTATTTTTAAATAAAGTAAAAGTAGTAAGTAAACCACAAAGTTAGTTTGCTAAACTTAGTAAAATTGCGGTACTTCGTTTTATCCAATGGTCAGCTTTTTCAATGCCAGACTTTAAATCGACCGCTAGTACAAATGAACCAGATCTTATAGGATAATAATAGGCGGGACACTGGTACACACCCCGAGACCGTTTTTTCAAATTGTCTACAGGTTTGAAGTGTATTACTGGAAGTGGGCAAATAAGCTCCATAGGAAGAGGATCCTGAAGGCATTGGTTCTTGCGTAACCATCCTGCACCCTCCAAAAACAAATTTCGAATGTAAACACCACCTCCTTCTCTTATTATACGAGCTGCGGCCGAATCTTCCTCAACAAACACATAGAACTCCCAGGACAATTCATCAATTGGTGTCTTGGTAGCTCGGGCAGAAGTTTGTAATACTGCAGTAACAAATCCGGTAGGAAATGTATAAGCAGCAAGCCAAAATAATGTTGGCGAGCGAAGTGTTTTTGCCCAACCATTAAAGTGTGCTACACGAAGTATTAGGTCACGAGCCCAAGCAGCTAAGGGTTTCAGCGAATTATAAGCTATAAAAAAATGAATTTTTATATTAATGTAGTTCTTAAACTATTTATTTACCTTTCAACCATTGTAAGGGTACCCGCCCTTCAGAAACCGCCACATAGATATCCTCCAAGTCCGAGCTCATTACGACCAGTCCCTGTATTCCTCGTCTTAAGTCGCGCAAATGATTACACATTTCCACAAGAAGTTTATTATAGCGTTCAATTTCTTGAAGTAATACAACTTCCAAAGGAGTTCGATTGATTCCAATGATTTTCGCAGTTTGTTCATAATTTAGTTCTTCCGGGGTACTTATCAATATTTCTTTAGCTGTCAAATACTTTTGACTCTGTGTTTTCAGTACCACCCATGCTGTTAGTCTGAACTTGCATGGACAGTAAAGTCTCAAAAAGCATTCTGGTTTCACCTATAAGTGAAGCTATATCAGCATTTGAGTGTTGACCATAAGCATCAGGCTTATCAAAATTAGGAAACATTTGTATTTGGTTTAAATATGATTGAACATCACCATCATCGGAAATAAAGTAATTTGGAAGGGATAATAGCCTTAGGGTTAAAAGGAAATTGTTAGTTTTACCTTGTTTAAGAAGTTATAAAGGCCTGTTCCGATTTTCATAGTTTGATTTGAAGGATAATGTTTAAAAGTAAATCGTTTTGGCAACCAAAAGATTTTGTCTATTCTAATAGGGTGTTTCGTCAAAAAGTGACAACCAAATAATTTAATTTCATATTTATTTGTTTATTACTACATTTTTAAACACTCGTCGAACATTCGAAAAACTTTTCTCTTATTTTATCCACAGGGTTCCTTTTAAAAAGACTCCAAACAATTTACTTATCGTATTAAGCCGTGTGTTATCTATGAAATCAAGTGTTAACAAGCCGCATCTGAAGTGTAAACTTCTCGCACGCTAAACGCACAAAAGTATTTCTTCTTCTTATGTAAATTCTATTTAGCTAAACTGTTGGTGGCAAAATACTTTTCGGAGTATCAAACAATGTTTTGGGACAGGAATAGAAAAAAACAAATTCGTGTAGAAATAAAAACCAGAACAAAAAAAATAGTCTAATTACCTACATTTTCTTGTCTGCAAAGCTTGGTCACAGTAATATTGGCTTATATAGGTTATTAAAAGTCGTCGGTCCCAATCGTCGGTGACATGTCCTCCATAATTTACTCCTGCTATTAGGTACTTCAAAGCCCCCCAAGGAGTCTCTTCATACTCATTTAGGTATAATAGTAACAGAACTTCGGATACTTCGAAATCAGAATCATTAAAACTATAAATAACATTCCAACCGAGTTATAAAGCTTTATAGGGTCGGAAACGCATCCTTCTGCCTGTTACATACTTTCCGACGAATCTAGTATACCCTTTTACTCTACGAGGAACGGGTATAAAAAGGAGTCGGAAAAAATTGGCAATATGGCCGCACGTAGCAAAAGGAAAATCGAAGAAAGAAGTAATTTATATATTGCCGTTGTCGGATTTAATCGGACTAGGATTTTGGACAAATCGTACAAAAAGTCAAACGAATTATATTTTCGAGTGGCGGCTGACTGCAGACCGGCAATTAATAAGACGAAAAGCTTTACTTATCTTATCGGCTCGAATGGATCAAAATGTACGCCGGGGGGTAGCAGGGTACCGTGGTGGCGCTGATGGAATGGCGTGGGAGGCGACGGCGGGAAACTGGCGGCGTGGCCGGCTGCTGCGCTGGGCTTCGGCGGTTTGCTGCTGGTGCGGCGGAAGCTGTAGGGGAGGAACCACTCGAAACGCGTATTGCCCCTTGATCGAAAAGAATGTACGCACAAAAGTTAACTTGCG